>NC_139329.1:40273813-40288813 GCF_056507025.1 Lutjanus erythropterus
TGAGCAGACCGCCCCATCCAGATGTTGTACTGATGGTATACACACAGAGCAGACTGCTCCAAAACGTCTCAAAGTTCAGCATGTCGTCAATCACACCGTTCCTCTTCACGTAGGGAAAGTTCCACATGCCAAAGACGGACCAGGTGAACATGAGGAGGAAGAGGACGAGGCTGATGTTGAAGACCGCAGGAAGTGACCTCATCAACGCCAAAAGCAGCTTCCTGATCCCCCGGGTCCAACGAATGAAGTAGAGGACACGACCAACACGACCCACTCGGAGCAAAGGGAAGACATTCGGAGACATTGGGTAGATAAAGTACTTTTCCATAAGGTCAGCCACGAATAGTCCTGGAGAGACAGAAAGACAGAAAGACAGACGGAGAGACAGATAGAAAGACAGGCAAAAAGGAAGGGACAGAAAGAAAGACAGGCAAAAAGGAAGGGACAGAAAGGCAGAAAGAGAGACAGAAAGAAAGATAGAAAGAAAAACAGGCAGAAAGACAGAGAGAAAGAAAGACAGACAGACAGGAAGACAGAAACGATGAGACAAAGAAAGACAGAAAGAAAGACAGACAGACAGACAGAATAGTGAATGGTGGTGGACAGACTGAAGGTAAAGCACAGCTTCAGTTCCACCTGTGACCAATAGAAAACTGGGGCGGGACCTGACCTGCACACCAGGTATCCATAACAGACACTGACGATAAATAATGTAAACAGTAAACAGCAAATTTACAATAAACAAATTCATATTGAACTGAATTCAAAAGAAAAATGACACTTTACCTACGATGGATGAGAGGAGGACCACGAAGTCAAAGACGTTCCAGCCGTCTTTGAAGTAGTGTTTTCTGAGCGCGATGATCTTCAGGATGAACTCAATGAGGAAGATGAGGATGAAGGTGAATTCTATAAGGTACAGGACCTCATATTTCACAGGACTATCGTCGTCCGTCGACAGCATCCGGGAAACCATGTTCAGGCAGACCACCACCACCATGACCACTTCATAATACGGACTGGTGACCAGGTCAAAGAGACGAGCCTGGCAACAGTTCTGAGGACGACACAGGGACGTCACGTGATGGGTGAAGACTTTATACTCTATTTATTTATTCTGACTTTATTCTGACTTTATTCCAGTTCAGTTCTCAGTTTGACCCTCAGAAACACCAGATCCTGCAGATTAAAAGACAAAGCTGAACTAACACTGCTGCTGTGATCTGACCTGCACACCTCCACCTGTCTGTTCCTGAGTGTTTGTCCACAGTGAGACAGACGTCAGAGAACCCACCTGTGGTCGGGGAACACGTTTCTGAGGTTTCTTGGGGAACAGTCTCTTCAGGCTCATGGAACATCTGTGCTGCTGCTCTGTCATGAAATTATATTTCCCTCCAAAGTGAAGACAAAAGAGGACAAAAGTAAAGAAAAGATAAAGACAAACATGAAGACAAGGTGTGGACAGAAGCACAAAGACAAGATGAAAATGAAAACAAAAAATAAGTAAAGACCAAAGTAAACAAAATAAAGACAAAAGTACATAAAACAAAGACAAAGGAAAGCGGCTAAGACAAATGAGAGAATATTCATTACTGACTGAATCTACATCGTCCACTTTACCACATCAGCCTGTCTCTCTCTCTCTCTCTCTGTCTCAGCTTGTCTCTCTCTCTCTCTGTCTCTCTCTCTCTCTCTCTCTCTCTCTGTCTCTCAGCCTGTCTGTCTCTCTCTCTGTCTCTCTCTCTGTGTCTCTCAGCCTGTCTGTCTCTCTCTCTGTCTCTCTTTCTCTCTCTCAGCCTGTCTGTCCCTCAGTCTGTCTCTCTCTGTCTGTCTCTCTCTCAGCCTGTCTCTCTCTCTCTCTCTCTCTCCCTCTCTCTCTCTCTCTCTCTCTCTCTCAGCCTGTCTGTCCCTCAGTCTGTCTCTCTCTCAGTCTGTCTCTCTCTCAGCCTGTCTCTCTCTCTCTCTCTCTCTGTCTCTCTCTCTCTCTCTCTCTGTCTCTCTCTTTCAGCCTGTCTGTCCCTCAGTCTGTCTCTCTCTCTCTCTCTCTGTCTCTCTCTCTCTCTCTGTGTCTCTCAGCCTGTCTGTCTCTCTCTCTCTCTCTGTCTCTCAGCCTGTCTGTCTCTCTCTCTGTCTCTGTCTCTCTCTCTCTCTCTCTCTTTCTCTCTCTCTTTCAGCCTGTCTCTCTCTCTCTCTCTCTCTCTCTCTCTCTCTCTCTCTCTCTCTCAGCCTGTCTCTCAGCCTGTCTGTCTCTCTCTCTGTCTCTCTCTCTGTCTCTCTCTCTCTCTCTCTCTCTCTCTTTCTCTCTCTCTTTCAGCCTGTCTCTCTCTCTCTCTCTCTCTCTCTTTCTCTCTCTCTTTCAGCCTGTCTCTCTCCCTCTCTCTCTCTCTCTCTCTCTCTCTCAGCCTGTCTCTCTTTCAGCCTGTCTGTCTCTCAGTCCGTGTGGAGACATATCTTGTCTCTCTGCAGGTTGTCGATGATGACTCTGATGAGGAAGACGAGGGTGAAGAAGCAGCCGATGATGATGAAGCAGATGAAGTACAGGTACATGTAGGGGTTGGCTTCGTACACCGGCTGTGACTCCACCTACAGACAGACAGGACACCCGTCAAACAACAGACATGACGAAAGGCTCCGAGGACGTCAACGGATCAGAAATGACCCTAACAATCAGTGTTGGGACTAACGTGTTACAAAGTAACGTGTTACAAAGTAACGTGTTACTGTAACGCCGTTATTTTTTGTAACTAGTAATCTAATGCAGTATTTTTTACATTCAGTAACTCAGTAAACGTTACTACATGATGCGTTACTCCGTTATTTTAACAAAATAACAATTCAAACCTGTTGAAACAGAAACAACATGCTGCGACCAAGCTAGTAGCTAAGAGTACAGACACAGACTGTGATGTCACTTCCTCTCTGAGGGTCTGACTGCTTCCTAACCAGGACAGAGTTGATAAAACCACTGAATTAATCTCCAGAGCAAAATCAGCACTGAAATCAAATCTGATAGGCCGTTAATGGGAGACCTTTTTTTCATAGTAACTAAAAAGTTACTTTTCACAGTACTGCATTACCTTTTGGTGTAAGTAATCAGTAAAGAAATAAAGTAACTAGTAACGGTAACTAGTTACTGGTTTTCAGTAACTAGCAGCAGTAACAACACTGCTAACAATAAATCAATAATGAAATAAATCAATAAATATTGGCTCACAGTGTCACAGAACGAGTGTTTTTATTTACATGCCAATCAGTGGGGTTTTATTTCTGTGTGTTCAGGAGGGACGGTGTTCCCTCCACAGTGACCTCTGACCTGTGTGGCGTCCACAGCCGCGTAAATGATGTCCGCCCAGGATCCTGACGCTGCCTGACAGACAATAAACACAGACCTTCATCAGAAAAACAGTTCAGATTGATTCATAGTTTACTCACAGGAACTGTTTTCAGCTCTCATACTAAAACTCTGATGAAGGGTTCGATTCTCTGGAAACTTGGCCGTAAATAAAAAGTAAGAATTCAAATATAATATCAAACTTTATATCTGAATGAAAATAAACTGAAGCTGCTTTTGGAAAAAAACAGCTGATTTTGTGTTTAGATTATTTCTAAAAACTGTGGAACAGCAACAGGAAAAAGACAAAAACAACAAGACAAAAAACTGTCACAAAACGTAAAAGGTGAAAAAGAATATAGAAGATAATAAAGATGAAAAGACGTAACAGGAGACAAAAATACAATAACCTGAAAAATAAAGACAAGATGAAAAACAACATAAAAGATGAAACAAACATAAGAGATGCAACAAGAAAAAAAAAACTGACTGACCACTTGCAGCAGGGACAGGTAACCATTCGCCACGGTGTCAAAGGTGAACGTCAGTTTCAACCAGTGGACGTCGTCGCTGTACTCCTCGAGCAGTAAACACTGAGACCTGTTCTCCACCTCGTCAGGACGGAACCATTCTTCTGACGTCACGTTGAAACAGTAAAAGAACTTTCCAGCAAACAGATTCACACCCAGAATACTGAAGATCAACCAGACAGTCAAAGACGGCAGCAGCCAGCCAATCAGAGACGGGACGGTCCGCACCAGAGACTGCACCACCACCTGCAGGGAGACAGGTCAGAGAGACAGACAGGTCAGAGAGACAGGTCAGGGAGACAGACAGGTCAGACAGACAGGTCAGAGAGACAGGTCTGAGAGACAGGTCAGACAGACAGACAGGTCAGACAGACAGGTCTGAGAGACAGGTCAGAGAGACAGACAGGTCAGACAGACAGGTCAGAGAGACAGGTCAGACAGACAGGTCAGAGAGACAGGTCAGACAGACAGGTCAGACAGACAGGTCAGAGAGACAGACAGGTCTGAGAGACAGACAGGTCAGACAGACAGGTCAGAGAGACAGGTCAGAGAGACAGACAGGTCAGAGAGACAGGTCAGAGAGACAGGTCAGAGAGACAGACAGGTCAGACAGACAGGTCAGAGAGACAGGTCTGAGAGACAGACAGGTCAGACAGACAGGTCAGAGAGACAGGTCTGAGAGACAGACAGGTCAGACAGACAGGTCAGACAGACAGGTCAGAGAGACAGGTCTGAGAGACAGACAGGTCTGAGAGACAGGTCAGAGAGACATACAGGTCAGAGAGACAGACAGGTCAGACAGACAGGTCAGACAGACAGGTCAGAGAGACAGGTCTGAGAGACAGACAGGTCAGACAGACAGGTCAGAGAGACAGGTCTGAGAGACAGGTCTGAGAGACAGGTCAGAGAGACAGACAGGTCAGACAGACAGGTCAGAGAGACAGGTCTGAGAGAAAGGTCAGAGAGACAGACAGGTCAGACAGACAGGTCAGAGAGACAGGTCTGAGAGACAGGTCAGAGAGACAGACAGGTCAGAGAGACAGGTCAGAGAGACAGACAGGTCAGACAGACAGGTCAGAGAGACAGACAGGTCTGAGAGACAGACAGGTCAGACAGACAGGTCAGAGAGACAGACAGGTCAGACAGACAGGTCAGAGAGACAGGTCAGAGAGACAGGTCAGAGAGACAGACAGGTCAGACAGACAGGTCAGAGAGACAGACAGGTCTGAGAGACAGACAGGTCAGACAGACAGGTCAGAGAGACAGGTCAGAGAGACAGGTCAGAGAGACAGACAGGTCAGAGAGACAGGTCTGAGAGACAGACAGGTCAGACAGACAGGTCTGAGAGACAGGTCTGAGAGACAGGTCAGAGAGACAGACAGGTCAGAGAGACAGGTCAGAGAGACAGACAGGTCAGACAGACAGGTCTGAGAGACAGGTCAGAGAGACAGACAGGTCAGACAGACAGGTCTGAGAAACAGGTCAGACAGACAGGTCAGACAGACAGGTCAGAGAGACAGGTCTGAGAGACAGACAGGTCAGACAGACAGGTCAGACAGACAGGTCAGAGAGACAGGTCAGAGAGACGATCAGACAGAGTGGTGAGACAGAGAGACAGGTCAGACAGAGAAACAGGTTGGAGAGACAGACAGGTTGGAGAGACAGACAGGCAGTCTGTCAGCACAGACTTGCCAACCTTGAGACCTAAAAAATGATGAGGATTTGTGAAACAAATCATGAGGTCTGAGGCTCCGCCCACAGAAAAGGTGAGTTTCACAGACTTTCAAGATTCCTGCTGAATTTTAAAGAACAAAAATAACAAAATCAGAAGTCAACAAACATTTGTCTGTCTGTCTGTCTGTCTGTCTGTCTGTCTGACCTGTAACTGACATTCATTAGGTGAAAATACAGAACATCAGGTAGCCTCACCTGTTCATATTTCAACTACAGTCAGGAAAAAGTTGCAACATTGTATAAAACATTAATAATACAGAATGATTTACAGAAACCTTTCTATTCATCTGAATCCAGAACAAAGATCAGATATTTATTGATCAGACTGATCAACTTTAATGTTTGTAGTAAATCTGCAGTCGTTGTGTTTCATGTTTCTCTCTGTGATCCATCATCTTTTCTTCTGACACTCAGTCAGTGTTTGTTGAAGTTTTAAAGGTCAATTCTGTCTCATTCTTTCTTGATATTCGTCTTCAGCTGATCAACAGTCCACAGTCTCTGTTGTCCTATTTTGTCCTTCATGATGCACCACACATTTTCAATGGGAGACACGTCTGGACTGCAGGTCCAGGTCAGTCTAGGACCTGAACTCTTTTACTATGAAGACATGCTGTTGGAACACGTCCAGCGATGTCAGTGGCACAGAACACGCCCACTGAGCACAGAACACGCCCACTGAGCACAGAACACGCCCACTGAACACGGGACACGCCCACTGAGCACGGGACACGCCCACTGAGCACAGAACACGCCCACTGAGCACAGAACACGCCCACTGAGCACAGAACACGCCCACTGAACACGGGACACGCCCACTGAGCACGGGACACGCCCACTGAGCTGGAGGACAAACGAGAGGAAACCATCCTGCAGAATCAGACTGTTTTCAAACACTAACAATAAATTGAGGATTTATTTCCATCAAACCAAAGTTGGTGATTCTTTTAACAGTGGAAATACTGTTTCTGTCTGTCTACAGAGTTTACATGAAGTCCCAGTGTGTGTGTGTGTGTGTGTGTGTGTGTGTGTGTGTGTGTGTGTGTGTGTCTCACCCTCATGCCCTTGAAGCGAGACAGGACCCTCAGGGGCCCCAAGGCTCTCAGAGTCCTCAGAAACTGAATGGTTCCAAGTCCAGAGAATCCCAACATGGAGGCCACCAGAGAGATGAGAAACACCTGGAGACACAATACAGCTGCTGATGACATCATCAACACACCTGCTGATGACCTCATGTCAGGTATGACATTAGCAATAATCAATGTTATTGATAATAGCATTCCTACGTCTAAGATGAGGAAGTCGAGGCAACACCAGGCGTCACTGAAGTATCTCTTCAGTCCGAAGGCGATCCACTTCAGCAGCATCTCCAGCAGGAACAGGTAGGTGTACACCTGGTCTGCTGTCTCCACCACTGCCTTTAAGACGGGACGATGCTGCAGGTGGATGTCCTCAAACACCTGTATACACACACACACACACACACACACACACACACACACACACAGAGTCATGTTAGGATGTTTGTTATTCATGAAAATAATTCACAGCCACAGATTTAGACTCTGACTGTCAACTTTCTCTCATGTGACTGAATTTATGTGCTTGTCTCAGATAATATTTACTGAACACATTAATTACAACATATTTGGTGCAGTGATTGTGATGTGTGTATCGAACATGTGTACACCTGTGTTGTCAGTACGTTTTGTTAGTTTGCTTTCTGACATGGAGCAAGTTTGTAAATAAAAAAGAAAGTTTCATAAATTAAATATATTTCATTTATGTAAATCTTTAAATATACATTTTCCCCAAAAATTGAATATAATGTTTGATGATTTTTGAAGTTATTTTTTGAATGAAATAGATTTTGACTGATTGTTTTTCTTTGGCCGGTGAGGACGGTGTCAGAGGGATAATGATGGACAACCTGTCCATTATCAGGAATAAATGGACAACATGAAGTCCAGAAGTGTCCTTTATTGATTAAACTGAATGTTTTTACCAGAGTTGCACTGCTCAGCACGATGATGACGATGATGAAGATCTCAAAACATCTGTGTTGTACGATGGCCAGGCAGGCTCTCCTGAAGTTAGACCAGACCCTCCCTGTGCCCCGGGACGTGTCTATATCCAGCAAAGGACAGCAGCGGTAACACTCTGAGAAGAGACAGAGACATATCACAGCTGTTACTGATCACTGATTGGCTCCTGATCTTCTCTTTGACAGAGAGACACATACTGTCACAGCAGCAGTCCTCAGGTGTGTCTCCTTTATCATCATCTTCATCTTCATCCTGCTGGACTTCAGCTTGTTTCTGCACGTTGGCGTCATGCTGAGCAAACACACAGACAAAAGTTTATTGATTACTGTGAGCTCATGACAGGATGAACCCGGAACCAGAGGTGGAAAGTAACTAAGTACAAATACTTCAGTAGAGTTTTCAGGTATCTGTACAGGTATCTGAGTATTTATTTTTCTGACATCTGTACACAAACATCTGAACTTTCTCCTCCTCCTTTAATGACTCTGAGGTGAATTATTGATTATTGTTATTTTGCATCATTGTGCGCCGCCTTCCAACATCCAGACTGATTTCAACCTGAACGGACGAAACAATAAGACACAGAAAAGACGATTCACTGGTGGATCATCAGAGGACGTCACACAGGACAGACGGGACGAGACGGAAAAACAAGATAAATGATGTAATAAGACAAAACAAAACCTTGTGAGAGACATAACAAGATGAAAACAACATAAAAATGAAACCAGACCGAAAGAAAAAGAACCTGAGACATTAAATGAGTGAGATGAAAAACTACACGAGAGATGAAACAAGAAGAAAAAAGAACAACGTAAAAGGTGTAATTTAGCATGAAGACAAAGAGACAAAAAGAGACAAAAACAGGCAAAGTGAAATCAACAAGATCCATCTAAAAGACCCAACAAGACAAAAAAGCCATGAAAGATGAAACAAGACAAAAAACGACATCAGATGAAAAACAAAGTAAAATATGCAACAACAACAAAAAATCAATGTAACAGAGGCAACAAGTTAAAAATGTCAAAACAAGACAAAAAAGATGTAACAAGATGAAAAACTACATGGAAAATGATTCAAGACAAATGAGACATAAGAAGATGAAAAATGATGATAAACAACAGAAATGTCCTTCAGAGGACGACGGACGATATTTTACTTTAATACATTTCAGAGCCTCAACAATTTCACGTTTACTGCAGTAAATAAGTAGAACCAGTACTTCTACTTTTACAGTACAAATATCTGTGCTTGTACTTTTGACTTTCTCCTGTCTTGGTTCGTTTGTCAGTCACTCTTTACACTGTCTGTTCTGTCAGTTACTCAGTTGTTCAACCATCTGTTGGGAAATAAAGTCAAACAGAAAACACTTCAGAAACACATCAAAGTTTGACTTGAAAGAAAAGACACTTTACGTTTTTCTCTTCTTCTTCTGGCATCTTGGATTCGATCTCAATCTCTGCTGTGGCGATGGGGGCCCTCAGGTTGCCACGGTTACCAGTGAGAGCCTGGACCTCCGACCCTGGATGGTCTGAAGGCACAAAGTTAAGGGCCAAGTACTCCTTCCTGTTGCCGTCGCCGCTGTCGACCGCTGGTCACACAGAGTCAGAAGGTGTAAGAAAGTGTGAAACACTGTAAGAACACAGCAACTAAAATAACACAAACAGCATCAACGGTTCCACGTCTGCCTCTACCTGTCTGCTGCGGGTTCACATGGTTCTTCTTTCCCAGACAGGAACATACATGTTCCAGGAACCAAATCTTGACCCGACTCATTTCTTTGTTCTTTTGTTCTGGAGCCGGTAGAACATCACCGCAGAATGAGCCCAGCAACAAAGTGACAAACAGATTCAGAACCTGGAACAAGACCAGGAAAACATGAGAACTCTTCATGTATAATCAGGTCCAGACTTTTCTAAAGTTCTTCTAAAGTTCTTCTAAAGTTCAGTTATCCTGAATTTATTCTGAAGTTGTTTGAAAGTTGTTCTAAAGGAGAGTTTATTTCAGATGTTGTGAAGGTTCTATGTTTCTTTTATATCTTCAGTTTGGAACACTGACTCAGGAACTGTTCATCTGTAGTCAGGTCCTAACTCTAGTTACCATGGTGACCACACTGTAAAGACAGGAAGTGGTCATAGCTCCAGCTGAACTCACCAGCAGGTTCCCGATGACAATGACCATCATGAAGAAGATGAGACAGGTGGCCTGTCCTGAGACCTCCATGCAGTCCCACATGGTCTCGATCCACTCTCCATACAGGACCCTGAGGATGATGAGGAGGGTGTGGGAGAAGTCTGCCATGTGCCAGCGAGGAAGCTCGCAGTCAGCGGCAATGCGACAGACACATTCGCGGTAGTCTGTCCTGAAGAGCTGCATGCCAACCACGGTGAAGACGAAGATCACGATGAGGAGGAGGAAGGTCAGGTGTCTCAGAGCTCTCACTGACGCCCAGATGATCTTCATCAACAGGTGGAATTCTGGCCACCACCTGGCCAGCCTAAAAATTCGCATCTGCACGTGTGAGGGGACAGGTAGACAGGTGAGGAGACAGGTGAGTAGATAGGTTAAGAGACAGGTGGACGTGTGGGGGGACACATTTTCTGACCAGTCGAAAGCAGCGCACCACAGATAGGCCCCCAACATCAGCCAATCCCAGCTCCACCAGACTGATGACGACGATGATGCTGTCAAAGATGTTCCAGCCCACCTGTGACCATGACAACAGAACAGCACCACACACACACACACACACACACACACACACACACGCGTTACCATGAGAACAGCTGTCAGTCATCATCGTTGCCACTGAACTGCTAACAGGAAGTCTGACCTGGAAGTAGTTGTGCGGATCCATGGCCACGACTTTAACAACCATCTCAGCCACGAAGATCGCTGTGAAGACCTGAGGGAGGTCAGAGGTCAGAGGACACAGGTCAGAGGTCACAGGTCAGAGGACACAGATCAGAGGTCACAGATCAGAGGACAGAGATCAGAGGACACAGATCAGAGGACACAGGTCAGAGGACACAGATCAGAGGTCACAGATCAGAGGTCACAGGTCAGAGGTCACAGGTCAGAGGACACAGGTCAGAGGTCACAGGTCAGAGGACACAGATCAGAGGTCACAGGTCAGAGGACACAGGTCAGAGGTCACAGGTCAGAGGTCACAGGTCAGAGGACACAGATCAGAGGACACAGGTCATAGGTCACAGATCAGAGGACACGGATCAGAGGACAGAGATCAGAGGACACAGGTCAGAGGACACAGGTCAGAGGTCACAGGTCAGAGGTCACAGGTCAGAGGACACAGGTCAGAGGTCACAGATCAGAGGACACAGATCAGAGGACAGAGATCAGAGGACACAGGTCAGAGGTCACAGGTCAGAGGACACAGGTCAGAGGACAGAGATCAGAGGTCACAGGTCAGAGGTCACAGGTCAGAGGTCACAGATCAGAGGACACAGATCAGAGGACAGAGATCAGAGGACACAGGTCAGAGGTCACAGGTCAGAGGACACAGGTCAGAGGACAGAGATCAGAGGTCACAGGTCAGAGGTCACAGGTCAGAGGACACAGGTCAGAGGACAGAGATCAGAGGTCACAGATCAGAGGACAGAGATCAGAGGACACAGGTCAGAGGTCACAGGTCAGAGGACACAGGTCAGAGGACACAGATCAGAGGACACAGGTCATAGGTCACAGGTCAGAGGACACAGATCAGAGGACAGAGATCAGAGGACAGAGATCAGAGGACACAGGTCAGAGGTCACAGATCAGAGGACACAGGTCAGAGGTCACAGGTCATAGGTCACAGGTCAGAGGACACAGATCAGAGGACAGAGATCAGAGGACAGAGATCAGAGGACACAGGTCAGAGGTCACAGGTCAGAGGACACAGGTCAGAGGACAGAGATCAGAGGTCACAGGTCAGAGGTCACAGGTCAGAGGACACAGGTCAGAGGACAGAGATCAGAGGTCACAGATCAGAGGACAGAGATCAGAGGACACAGGTCAGAGGTCACAGGTCAGAGGACACAGGTCAGAGGACACAGATCAGAGGACACAGGTCATAGGTCACAGGTCAGAGGACACAGATCAGAGGACAGAGATCAGAGGACAGAGATCAGAGGACACAGGTCAGAGGTCACAGATCAGAGGACACAGGTCAGAGGTCACAGGTCATAGGTCACAGGTCAGAGGACACAGATCAGAGGACAGAGATCAGAGGACAGAGATCAGAGGACACAGGTCAGAGGTCACAGATCAGAGGACACAGGTCAGAGGACACAGATCAGAGGACAGAGATCAGAGGACACAGTTGACTTTTTCCTGTTGCATCATGTAACACTGTCAAACAGTAACGTTAGCTAGCTAGGAGGTGGTTCATGCTAATGTTTGCAGTTCATCAGAATGTTTACGTTCATATGAATTTAACTTGGAACACAGCAGTACACTGTTCGGCTTCCTACACCAGTACTCCTGCTGCTTCTCTAAACTGGGAGTGTGTCAACCTTCATTTCCTGCACGTGATACACTGACTATGGATCAGTAGCTCATAAAACTAATAATACAAACTGTCCCTTTAACACTGACCAGATGAGCGCTGACCATCATAGACTCAAACTCTGGTGTCATTGGATAATGCTCCATGGCCATGAAGAGGGCGTTGATGATGAGGCAGACTTGGATACCAAGGTCGAAGAACGGGTTCATTACAAAGGTATAGAGCCGCTGTTTGAGCCACCGCCAACAGCCGCAACAGTTCCACTTCAGGAAGAGGTCGGCGCAGACGAACCAACATGGAGGACACGACCTCTGGTCCTCGTCAACCCCTGAAACATACAGAAGATTGTCAGACCAGACAAAGACGAACAGCTTCACGTTGTTTCTGACAAATCACTGTATGACTGAACCTGTCCTGTCCTCACTGACTCTGTCCAATCAGATAAAGACATTCATTAATTCATTTTCTGTAAGCGCTGATTCCCAAAGGGTGGTGCGGAAAACACAAATAAAGAAAGACAATTTAAAAAACAATATCTCAAAGAAAAGAAAACAATAAACGTTTGTGTCTGTTTGCTTGAAGAATAAAAGATTACATTTAAATTTAGCTACAGAGAAAAACTACTGATGTTAACGTTCATGTCAGCATGTCTGCGTTTTATACCCTCCATAGTGCGTTTTTGCTCATTGTTCTTGTTTTCAGCATCTTGTTTCTCTGACAGCGCCGCCCTGCTGCCAGCCTTCTGTAACAACACACACACACACACACACACACAGTTTCAAAGCTTTATTTAAATTGATTAAATAAAAAAACGAACATTAAATACATATTAAAAGATTAAAAATGTTACATCGTAAATAAATATTTAAAAATGTTGAATAGTCAATAGAATAATGGGATATCAAATAAATGTCAAAATATTTGGCATCTTGAATAGTATAAAAATATAAACATAATCAAATGCAGTCATGAAGATGAAGATGATCTCACCTGCTCTTCCTCTTCGCTCCTCCTCAGTACCTCCAGGATCTGACTGAACTCTTCTTCTTTCTGTTTGGCTTCAGCGACAGCAGCCTCCTCACGTTCACAGGACGCCATGGCAACCACCGCCACAATGAGGCTGAGGATGCAGAAACAGGCGGGGAAGATGACGACCATGAAGATGTAGAGTTGGTCTGTACCATGCGCTCGTAACACCTGACAACAGACAGACAGACCGGTCAGAACTGACAGTGGAACCAGTGGAACCAGTGGAACCAGTGGATCCAGCGAGTCACTGACCAGGAGCACCAGGTTTTCCCAGAAGTCGTGCATCATCAGTCTGAAGACAGACAGTAGAGACCAACCAAACGAGTCAAAGCTGCTGAAGCCGTAGTTCGGATTTCTGCCTGCTCTCAGGCACGTGTAACCTTCTGGACAGCGCCTGAACGCATCACCACATGTTACTATTATTATTATTGTTATTATTATTATTATTATTATTATTATTATTATTATTATTATTATTCATGTTAACATACCCGGCATGAGAGCTGTTTCCACACAACAGGGGATCCAGTTGGCCGGGGAGAAAGTACCAGTTGGCTACAGAAAGACAGACAGAGGACAGAGAGACAGGCTTTAAAAATGAAGTAGAAGTTTTGTCATTTACAGTGCTAAACAAATTTATTAGACCACCTGTCATAAAAATGAGACATAACATAAATATTTTAGAAATCTTTCAAAAACTTTTTTAAAACTAAAAATGTTTTTGTTATTTATTTGTCAAATAACAAACTGAAACAACTAAACAGTCCTTTTTCACACATAAAATCAAAAAACTTCATATTGTGTCCGTCCTCTTTGGTCTTTAACAGTTTGCATCTTGCTGACGTTGTTTTTATGTGTTTGTCTCTTTTGTTGTTGAGGTCAGAAAGTTTCTATCTGTTCAGACTTCAGATGAAACTTTTCTGTGATCAATCTTTGAATCTACTAAAACCAAAATTAGTTCAACAGGATTCAGATCTGGACTTTGACTCGTCCGGTCCATCAGGTCCAGAACTCCAGAGTCTTTGTCTCGGTCAAATCGTCTCTGCACAGATCTGAAGTTTGCTTTGGTTCATTGTCTTGTTGGTTTATGAACCCTCGACCAATCAGATTCAGTCCAGAAGGAATCCCATGATGCACTGAGATGTTGTGTTTGACGTTCTTGTTCATGATGTCGTTGATTTTCACTAATTTGTCCACGACGTTTCCACAAATGGAACCTCACACCATGATGGAACCTCACACCATGATGGAACCTCACACCATGATGGAACCTCCACCGTGTTTCACTGTGGCTGCATGTGGCATCAGAACGTTCTGCAGCTTTTCTGTGGACATGAAGACGACGATGCTGACTGAAGAGGTCAAACCTGGACTCGTCCGTCCAGAGGACCTTCTTCCAGTCATCAACAGTCCAGTGTTTGAGCTCCCTGGTGAATCTGAGGAGGTTCTGGATGTTTGCAGGCCTCAATAATGTCTTCAGCAGCTCGTCTTCTCTTTAAACCTCGTTCCATCAGTCGTCTTCTTCTGGTCGTTCTGGAGACGTTCTCACACTCTGATCTAGAAACATTTGTCTCCGTCTGAAGATCAGCTCTGGTCTTCCTTCTGTCTCTAGTTCTTAAAATCTTGAGCTGTCAGTTAACTTTGGGTTCCTGCCTGTTCCTCGGTGTATTTTGTAAGAACCGGTCTCTGCAGTGGACTCAAAGCAGACTCGTCCACACTGTGAGACACTTTATGTCTTTTCCTGTTTGTCTCAGAGACCGTCCAGCATCATGAAGTGTTTTAATGTGGACTCTTTCATTTTCAGTCATGTTTTACCGTTTTGAACAG
>NC_139329.1:40293813-40313813 GCF_056507025.1 Lutjanus erythropterus
TTCCTGTTGTCTCGCTCCTTCTCCTCTGCCTCATGTCGCACTTTGATCTCCTCCAGAGAGGCTGGCGTGAAGCGTCTGAAGACCTCCGTACCAGCAGGGGGCAGCAAAGACGCCATCCTGACATTCTGCAGCGCTGCCCGAACGCCACTGTCACCCAGCAGCCGTTTCCTGTAGAGAGAAGAGGAGCGAATCCTGGATTCATATGGATATTTTATGGCTCATATCTTCAAGTTAAAAAAAAATCCAGAATTCTGTATTGATCTGAAAAAATGACCTGCTGCCTGTTTCTACACTGATGTTTGGTTTCACTTTTAGTTTCAGCTCAGTTTTTACTCTGATCAGTTCAACAGCAGCACAACTGAGTGAAAAATAACTGGTGAATCTGCTCCAGTATCCCTGAAACCTGTGATTCACATCATTTTCTGTAAATCCTCTGACAGATAAACAAACAGAAAACAGAACCTCCTCAGACACAAGTCCATCTGAAAAGAGGAAGTTCACTGAGTGTGATGGTCTGATCAGAGAACAGCACCTTTAATAATACATGTAGACTAGAGAGCACTCAGAGAAGACAGGCGTCCACAAAGGAAGACATTCTACTCTATTCTATTCTATTCTATTCTATTCTATTCTATTCTATTCTATTCTATTATTTCTCAGCCGTGCATTTATTTTGCATTTTGTGAAGATTATTTAACATACATGGAGACTAAAAAAGGTAAAGAAGAATAAGGTGAAGAAGGAAGAAAAAAAAATAAAAAGTAAAACAAAAACAAAGAGAAACAGAAACAACAACAACATCAGGAAATAAGTGATAATCTAATAATTAAGATTAAAAAAGGCTAAATACTGATGCATTATTTCATAGGATATAGTTAAATAAACATAATAATATACTGTATAACAACAGGACTGTACCATAGATAAACATGAATACACACACACACACACACACACACACACACACACACACACACACACACACACACACACACGATACCCATCAAACTGTACCCAACACTTAGTTACAAACACATTCATGTGAATGATAAAGAACAAGTCTGTCTCATTACTTCAGTGGTCATCAGGTTCATTAGAAACATACTTTCTTATGTATCTCAACCATTTTTCCATCATTCTTTCTTCTTATGAACTTGATTTCTAATCCTCATCTTCACACATCTTCTTCACAAGATCCTTCTGTTGAACATTCACTGTGTTCTCTATGAACCGAGTCCTTGTGATTTGTTTTATCATAGAGGGCTGTTTACTTTCTGTCTTTGAATGAGCAGTGATAATATTGTGTAGTTAGTAAGTAAAACGTATCATCTGCACTAAAACGTGTTGTTAAAGATGTTGTACGACGTCCAGAGTTACAGGCAGGTCACATGTTTCTGGCTTGGAGCCCATTGACTCTCACTATAAGTTGCACATGTACAGTTGGATCCTCTCAGTACAACAGACAGGAACTTGGTGGAACCACAGAACCTGCAGCCTCAGCGTTTATTCATCATCAGCCTGTGGGTGGCAGCAGAGAGCGACTGGATCGATCGATCTGATAATCAATACAGCAGAGTGAGATGTCAGGTGTGTCGAGTTGAACAGTTTAATGCATCAGCTGCTAAAATTGAGAAATAAAATCTGTGACGTCACTATAAACGACGTGTTCTGAGAGGAGAACGTTAGAAGAGAAGCTCAGAGTTAAAGAACCTGATCAGCTGACATGAACTCTCTGAGGAGAACATCGTGACAGAGGAACTCAGCCTCACTCTGAGACCAGGTGATCTTCAGACAGGTGAGCAGCTGGAGAAAGTATTCACATCCTTTACTTCAGTAAAAACACTAATACACACTGTGAAAATACTCCACTACAAGTACAAGTCCTGCAGTCAAAACCTTACTTGAGTAAAAGTATGTAAACATTATCAGCTGTTCTCAGTATGAAAAGTAAAAGTACCCACTGTGCAGTAAAATGTTTCCTGTCAGTAACTAGTAACTGTACCTGTCAGGTAAATGTAGTGGAGTAAAAAAGTTAAGTACAACTATAAAGTAAAGTAAGTATGGATTTAATTTGAAATTAGACTTGAGTAAAGTACTTGAGTAAATGTACTTAGTTACATTCCCTCACTGCAGAAGACAGAAGTTGAATGTGTGGTTTTAGTTTTTTACAAACTTTGAAATAGTTTCTGTTTTGTGAAGAAAAGTGTGACACAACTTAAAGTAAGAACTTTATAAAAACCTGTCAGAGTCTCTGAGACGTTTAAATCTCACACAGAATTTACATGCAAAAATATATTTTAATCCACAAGATGGTAATTAATTAATTAATTTATTTATTTATTCTTAAATCTTGTTATTTTCTAACAGGTTTTAGTGTGTTTATAATTTTCTTCCATTGTCTGAAGTTTTGTGTTTGTATCAGATTTCTTTCATACTTATCGAGGTACTTTTTGCTGACTCAAGTCTTTCAGCATGAATTGTAAAATAAAATAGAATTATTATAAAAGATTTGCACAAATTGAAGTACCTTAACTTACCTTAACTAAGTAAGTTCCATTAGGTTATAAAACACGTTATTTATCACTTTCGGCATTTTCCCAAGTAACAAGACCAGTGTGTTTTTATTTAAGGAAATCAGATATTGGATAATTGTCCAATAGAATTTTCCCAGAAGCCATTTATCTTTATCTCCACGATGTTTTCTTTATTCTGACTTTAATGTGTGGTGTCTTAAAATATCAAATCAAAACTTTCAATGAATATTCTTTCTAATCATTTGAATTAATTGTTTCATGTATGTTTTTGCACATTTCTTCCCACTCAGCTGTAGAAATACTGCATGAGAGGTCATTTTCCCATTTCTTTTTTTAATATTGACATCTTGATATCTTGATGAATTAATTTAGCGATCTTACTTAAGAGTTCTGTTTCACATCCTGGATTTACAAATACATAAATACATAAATACAATTTCACCTCCTTGATGTTTCATTTGTTCCAACACTTTGCTCCCTTTAATTGGCTTGTTCAGACTATTAACATTAAATTAAATTATAGTAATATTCATACACTGCCACCTATTATTATATATGTATATAATAATTATATATATATATTGAGAAATGAGAGAAAAAATCCAAAGTATGACTTTCAGTTGTGCTACCTAATGCCTAGGGTATCTATCCACAGTGAAATCTCTACTGAAGTACAGGAACTATGTATTTGTACTTAGTTACTTCCCGTCCCCATCAGTAATCAGTGGCATATCCAAGTAAACATCTAACCTCCTGTTTCTGTCTGTATCTGGTCACATGGACATGGTTTGTCAGTTGGAGACACTGCAGGACAAAATGTTGGACTGATAAAAATCTTTGCACGTGACATGCAGACGGAGACATTCAGTTCAAACTGATGAAACCTGAGTGCTGTGCACGGCATTTGTCTTTCCTCTGCTCATGTGTCCATTTCAGTTCCCACTCATGTCTCTGTCTCTGACACAGTTTGTGTTTAAAATCACACTTACAGCTGTGAAGGAAGAAGTCGCAGCTGATTGGCTCTCTCCAGAAGTGCTCCTCTCTCCTTCTTGCTCCTCCAGAACTCAAAAAATGACATTTTTCTGCTCATCCTGGCTGCAGCTGTCTGTCCTCTGCTGCCACGTGTCTCACTTGTCCTCTCTACTGTCTGTCTGTCTCTGACTCCAGTTGTCTGCCACTCCTCGTCTCACTTCACTGGTTTTATCTAATTCCAGAGTAGTGTTGCATGTGCTGGGTGGGGTCATTAATGTCTTCAGTGTTGGTCCTCCTTCTTCTGAAGCTATTGCCATGGAAACGCCTGTGCCGTCCTTCCAACTGCAGTCCTACATGACCCCACCTCCCTCCCTCCCACTCAATGTGTCCTCCTGTTCTCAATCTCCAGACCATGTTGTGCTGCTGCCAACAATCAAGCCTTCATCTCTCTCTCTCTCACGCACACACACACAAACACACACACACACACACACACAAACACACACACACACACACACACACACACACACACACACACACACACACACACTCTCCCAGATGCTTGAACCATTTCCTGTTATCCACATATCTTCGCGGGATCATTACAATGTATTCCTGGAAGCTCTGAAAGCATTGTCTAACACACTCACACACACACACACACACACACACACACACACACACACACACACACACACATATTCAGAGAGACCCTTCACTGACAGGGTGACCAGATCCCAACAAACCAAATATGGGACTCAGTTTGTGTAGAAAATGTTACAGATGCTGAGAAATATGTTAAACACTTTAGTGTTTAATGTTCGCTTACTTACTAAAATTAAAAATAACACACAATCAATTAAATCTGACACTCAACACAGTTCTCAGGGTTGTCGTCTTGATACGTTGTTGTCGTCTTGTTACGTTGTTGTCGTCTTGTTACGATGTTGTCGTCTTGTTACGATGTTGTCGTCTTGTTACGTTGTTGTCGTCTTGTTACGTTGTTGCCGTCTTGTTACGTTGTTGCCGTCTTGTTACGATGTTGTCGTCTTGTTACGTTGTTGTCGTCTTGATACGTTGTTGTCGTCTTGATACGTTGTTGTCGTCTTGTTACGTTGTTGTCGTCTTGATACGATGTTGTCGTCTTGTTACGTTGTTGTCGTCTTGTTACGTTGTTGTCGTCTTGTTACGATGTTGTCGTCTTGTTACGATGTTGTCGTCTTGTTACGTTGTTGTCGTCTTGTTACGCTGTTGTCGTCTTGTTACGTTGTTGTCGTCTTGTTACGATGTTGTCGTCTTGTTACGTTGTTGTCGTCTTGTTACGTTGTTGCCGTCTTGTTACGTTGTTGTCGTCTTGTTACGTTGTTGCCGTCTTGTTACGTTGTTGTCGTCTTGTTACATCAGGTACCAGGTACCTTGCCTTGCCTGGTCTAAAAAATAATAAAATTGTCAGTAGAACCCCCTGGTTGGGTTCTAGATAAAAACCTTGGAATATAAAGAGGTTTTCAGTGGAACCCCCTGAGTGTGTTCTAGATGAAACCCTTGGAATTTAAAAGGGTTCTACGTACAACCTCTTGAGTGTGTTCTAGATAAATCCCTGAGAATATAAAACATTTTTGGTAGATCCTGCTGGTTGGGCTCTGCATGAAACCCTTGGAAAATAATAAGGTTCTCAGTAGAATGTCTTGGGTGGGTTCTTGTTAATGTTCTTAGAAGATGGAAAGGTTCTGGATAGAGTCCCCAGAGAGAGTTCTGTGTGGAACCATTACACAATAGAAGGGTTCTGTGTAGAACCCACCATAGGGGATTCTAAGAGAAACAGATGGTTCTCGGTTTAACCCGTCATCATTTTGGTTTGTAGGTAGAACTATCTATGGTTGGGTTTCAAGGGGAACCATTATAAAAGGTTCTACCAGGAACCAAAAAGGGTTCTCCTGTAGGGACAAGCCAAAGAACCCTTTGTGGTTCTAGTTCTAGTTCTAGTTCTTTATCTCTCAGATTGTAAGATTCAAGTCTTTTTGTTTTGTTTTATTGATCTCTTTGTTTACTTTCAGGTCATGTGATGTTTTGTTTTTCTGTCATGTTTATTTGTTGTTTGATTTCAGTCTTCATTTGTGTTTTTGTCTGTTCTACTTCTAACTGTTCAGTCCAGCTTTCCACTGACTGACTTCCTGTTTAAATATACTGTTTTTATATTTGTTTGCTTTTGTTTTTATGTCTTTTAAATGCAGTTTCTCTGTTTTTTTAAACCATTTATTGGCTTGTTTTTAGCTTTTGTTTTTAATGTTCTTGTAACGTTTTCTCTGTATGTATTTCTATGCTCTTGTGAAGCACGTTGAATGGCCTTGTGTCTGAATGTTGCTGGAGAAATCAACTTGTCTTGTTTCTTTTATTACTGTGACTCCTTCACTGCAATTCATTCTGTTCATTTCTTCTGTTAGTTTCTAAAAGTTCTCAGGATGTCTCTAAAGCTTCCATCTTATAAAAAAATGTTACGTTATTTATTCCTCCATCATTTTGTGTCTTTCTGTCAGAGTTTGGACACGCCCCCAGTAGACTTTGGCCACACCCATGTGATGCGTTTATTCAACATGAAAAAGGAATCAAACCTTTTATCAAATGTCTAAAACTGTATCTTAACCCTCAAACAGCCCACAGAGTGTAGTGGGCCCCCACTTTTTAGACTGCACACACACACACACACACACACACACACACACACACACACACACACACACACACAGTTAGGACAGAGAGAAGAAAAGAAACAAAGAACAGAGTGTCACATGTTGTTATGTAAGAACTTTTTTCTGTTCTCCTCTGAAAGGAAAAGAACGTTTCGTTCACTGCCAACATTCATCTGTTCAACAAACAAACACACACTAATAGAATTTACAGACGTGTGAACAGCAGAGACTCGATCATAAATCATAAAGAAACTTTTATCAGTGGAACAGAGACAGGAGGACGACATCAGAGAACATCAGTTACGCCCTCTGCTGGCTGGCTGCAGTATACCTCATACACAAGCCCCGCCCCCTCCATGTTTGCAGATGGGACATGAACCAAACTAAAAAAAGTATGTTATGTAAACGCTTCTAGAGCTAACTGATTATTGATTAATCATTCTGAAAAAGTCTGAAACACTGAATGTCTTTGAGGGCATTAGAACATTTTCTGACATTTCATGGACCAAAGAACTAATCAATTAATCAAGCAAATGATGGACAAATTAATTGATAATGAAAATAATCATTACCTGTCTACTTAGTTTTCAGGTATTCTCTTGTCAGTTGAACAACAGCACAACATTTCCTGTAGAGTTCGCTGTGCAGCACCAGCATCTCAGACCAACAGTCAGACTGATCAGTGTTGATCAGAAATGGATCAATAGTCTGGTACTCAAAGGTGGGAAGTAACTAAGTATGAATACTTCATTAGATCAGTAGAGTTTTTATTAGTATTTATTTTTTTCTGACATCTGAATACAAATATCTCGTTACTTGAAAATGTGAAAGACAAAAAATGGAATGAGACAAAACACAACGAAAAATATGTACAAGATGAACAAGAAAAAAAAAACTGTAACAAAACAAAAAAGACGTAACAAGACAAGAAAGATGTAAGATGACTTAAAACAATGTAACAAGGCGAGAAAGACATAACAAGACAAAAAACTACTTAAAGCATTGATACTTTTTACTTTTATACTGTGAGCATGTTCCAGACTGTACTGCAGAAACAAGTTGAGTCAGTATTTCTACTTTCACTTTTGAAGTATCTGTACTTCTGCTGCAGTACAGAATGTGTAACCTCTGCTGTTACTACTCACATGTTTCTGTTAAAATGTTCAATCAGAAACATGTGTTTAACATTAATAAGAGAAAGTTTCTCACTGTGTTGAAGACAGATGTAAAGGGACTCACACATCTGTCCTGCTTCAACACGGACAAACAAATAACAAATACACACAAACAAACACAATACATTATACATTTCCATCAAAAAGATTGTTTGCTGACATCTTACATTGTGTTCTGCACATTTAAGAGTTTGACTTGGTGAAAACAGTCGCCTTGAAATGATGATTTATTATTATTTTTTACCCTTTTTACAGTGTAACATTCACACTGGTCAGAGAAAAGAGTCAGAGCGAAAGAAATAGAGGACAGGATAAAGATTCTGATCCAAAACATCTGGACTGAGGCCTTGACAGCCAGGAGACAGAGACAGGAAATGACTTCCAGCGGGACAGGCCAGAGAGAGAACCGAGAGCGTCCCCCGGGGGGCGCCGCTGAGCTGAAGGGAGGCAGAAAACTCCCTCTGACACAGAGAGGCGATGAGTTAACTCCTCAGGTGCTCCTCAAAAAATAAACTAACGACAGTCATCAGCAGACTTCCCAGCATGCATTGTGTCATAGTAAGAACTGTCCTGACAGGAACATGATGGAAATCTGCTGTGTGTCTCTGATTGGTCAGTCCTGAAAACACTGTGAACATGATGAAGGTTAGTTAATGTCGAGTTTGTCTTGTCCTGTTCTCGAGTGAGGGGACAATGGAGCGTGAGAATCAGAGCAGCGGCGGTGATACTGTGTTCGCTTTACTGCACCACTGTGACGAAAACAGCGCTTAGACAGAAGGCGAAGCTCTCGATCTATTGGTCAGTCTTCATCTCACCTGTGGTCATGAAGGGGTCATGACTGAAAGAGCGAGATCGTGGATACAAGCGGCTGAAATGTTTGGTGGCTGGCGTCTCCCTCAGAGACAGAGTGAGAAGATCAGTCATCCCTGAGGAACTCGGAGTAGAACCGCTGCTCCTTTGCATAGAAAGGATCCAGTTGAGGTGGTTCAGGATCCACCTGGTCGCCTTCTTAGGGAGGTGCTCCAGGCACATCCAGCTGGGAGGAGGCCACGGGGCAGACCGAGGACCAGGTGGAGGGATTATATCTCCACCCTGGCCTGGGAACACCTCGGGATCCCCCAGCTGGAACTGGTTAATGTAGTCTAGGATCACCTGCTGGAACTGGAACCTCCAAGACCCGACTTCAGATAAGAGGTTGAAGATGGATGGATGGAAAATTACCTCAACTTATCTTTTCAACTTTTTAAGTTAGTGTTAAAAGTTTATTTTTACAGTGTACAGTGATTAAAAATAAATGTTTCCTCTGCTAGTTCACATAAATGACAACAATATTCAATATCAAATTTAGTTCTGCACCTAATGATTATTTTCATTATCGATTAATCTGTAGATCATTTTCAATTCCACTTATCAATTAGTTATTTGGTCCATGAAATGTCAGAAAATATTGATCAGTTGCTGTTTTTGTAATTGTTGTAGTTATTGTGTCTAATTGTTATCTTATTGCAAATCTATATTTGATATAAAACTGTTAATAACAAAAAATTTGAATTATATCCTGTCACAATCTAGTCACTTGAAAAAAAAATTCAAGTCTGATTATTTTCATAACTGATCAATCTGTTGATCATGTTCTCCACTAATTGATGAAGAAATCAGAAAATATTCATTTTTAAGAAGCTGAAATCAGAGAATTTTGACTTTTTTGATGGAAAAATGAATCAAAACGAATAAATGATTAATTAATCCTGTCACAGTCACATGTGGATGATTTGGAGCGACACTTGCTGTTTGGACCCGTTTTTCTTGTAACGATCACTTTCATCATTAATCAATCGATGGATCATTTTCTTCAGTAATCAAACAGTTTGACCCATAAAGTGTCAGAAAATGTTGAAAAATGTTGACCACAAAATTGTCAACTGAAATCTAGTCTAGGTCCAAACGTGAAAACAGGTGGTACGCACGTGCGCATGATGATATTTTTCGTTACGGTGGCGGAAATGGTCTTCGATAGAGGAAGCTGGAACAGAGACGTTTCTTTGTGAAATAAAGCTCGATTATCGATTATCTCGGTTATTATTATTGTTGGGTGTTTTTTTTTTTTTTAGGTGTCCTGTCTCTTTAAATGTTTGAAAGCGCGGCGCGCGTCTCTCTCCCTCCTACTGACGTCATAGCAGCAGGTCCATGAGGACAAGATGGCGGCCCCTTCAGCGACGCTAGAGCGAAGCTTCATAGAGATCTGCGGCTTTGAGCGGGAAACTCTACACAGGTTCCGAGAAGTGACCGTGAATCTGGGTAAACTTTATTTAAAGCTGACTGTTTACACTCCTGTCCGCTGTCATCTGCTCTCTGTCTGCTAACAGCACGCTAACAACATGCTAACGACATGCTAACAGCAGCTAGCTCTGCTAACACGCCGGCTGTGACGTGAAAACACAGACTTTATAACGTGAAGCCGGTAAACTCGCCGTGTCCAGCTCGTGGACAGGTGACCGGTGGTACCTGCTCGGTGTGTGTCTGTCCAGGTGTCCTCTTATCTCATTAGCTTCAGCTAAAAGTTAGCCGCCAACTCAGCTGTTAGACCGAAGCCTGACCAACAGAACATCATATGTGATGTTAACGGGTTCTGCTCAGAGGAGAACGGTTCTTCTGTTTCTGTCTGAACTGTCATCAAACCAGTGTTTAACTTTCATCCTGTGATACTTGAATCTCATTTTGGTACCAGAGTAAAAAAGATGAACTTGATCTGATTTAAAAGTTTTAAATTAATTCTGCAGCACAGCAGAGATGATGTGACCTGTGAGACGGAGCTGGAGAGACCACACACTTTAAATATGAAGCCAAGAAATCCTGGACCAGAATCACTGATACTAACACCCATATTTTCTATAATGAAGTTTTTTATGTACTTTCATTGAGGAGATATCAGTGTGTCATTATTAATGAGGTTAATGTGTCGTCAGCAGGTTAAATCTGCCTTTTTAAAACAGTCACCACAGAGTTCCACCATATTTAAACCCAGTCACAGAGGAACCCCTGAACCTGGTTCCCTTTGGGACTGAGTCTGAGGGGGGTCGTGTTGGCATTCAGCATCCTGACACCGTACCTCTGCTCGCTGCTGCACACCTGAGCTGTCTGCCTCATGATCATACTCAGTTAGTGGAGAACATGGTTAATAGATTAATGATAATCAAAATAATTGTTGTTGGAAAAAAAATAATCAGGCGTATGTCTGTGTGCTCCACATGTTTGAACTGGTTTTTTTTTAGTGGACAAGATTGTGACAGGCTTCATTAATCAGTTAATCATTCAGAGTGAAAAAAATAGTCCAAATGATCTGATTTCCTGTTAAATGTGAATATTTCTTTCCTCCTCTCTGACAGTAAACTGAATATATTTGAGTTATTTGAAACAAACGAGTTGATTCTTAAGAAAATGATTAGTAATAGAAATAATTGTGACAGTAAAGACCTTAAAAAACATGTTTGGACCTTTTGACTTGTGCTCAGTGTTTTGTTGTTTGTGGTGCACCTGTGTTGTCAGGGACTCACCTGGATGAACTTGGTGTTTGTTTGTCATTTGAGGACGTCATCTTGGACATTTTCTGATATTTTATGGACCAAACAGCTAATTGATTAGTGGAAAATTGTCATTTCATTTGTTGAAAAATAGGTTCAAACATGTGAAAACAGACACCTGACCTGTTTTTCAATTGAAATGTTTGCAACAGGATTAATTAATCATTAATTAATCATTTATTACTCATTAATTAATCATTTATTAAACACTCTCAGTTTCAGTCATTTTTAACAACTTTTTCTCTAAAAATAACTGTTTTTTTTTAACAACTTTTTTAAAATATCAAACATCCAAAGTCTCTGATAGATTATGTGTAAGCTTGTGACAGGATAAATGAATGGATTAATGAAAGGATAGATTGACAGATTGATTTTGTACCTGTGCAGGTGTGAGCGCACTTCCCGGCGGCGTGAAGTTTCCTGACAGTGCTGGAGCCTTTCATTATGAAGAAAGTGGGAAGCTGCTGTCTGTCACCAGTAACAGATTCATACACTGGTCAGTAAACACTCACACACACACACACACACACACACACACATGATCATCAGGAGCCAGTGTTTCAAAACTTAATCCAGTTCAGAATGACCCAGACTGGATTAAATCACAGTATTGTGTATTTGAAAACCAGATCCTGATCCTACAGAAACAGAATCCAAATCAAATGTTTTAGTGGAAAGTTTTGATGCTAAATATCAGGATCATTCTGCTCCGAGTCCTCGGTGATATAAGCTGGAAAAAACCTGGTCTCCATAGTGAAGGTTGATATCAGCCCATATTAGGGATGTAACGATCCGTCGTGACACAGTCAAAAATCAGTACAAATGTGTGATGACTGAAATCCGTTGAGGTGAAAAATGAATTCCATTTTCAAAGAGCAGAACACGTAAAGTTCTTTCATATCTGACTGAGAAAAAGGACTGTGTGCTTCTGACAGCTGGTTGGATTTACTGTGCGTCATTTTTCGCACTTCAAACATTTTCAAATTGTGTTTCCTACGCCCACAGTGGTGTTAGCGGGACGGAGGAGTGAGGATGAGGAGGAAGAGGAGGAGGAGGAGGAGGAGGAGCACGGTCAGCTGTGTAACTCCTCCGTTGAGGTGGCTGGATCGGTTCACCTCTCCTCTCCACTGTACCATCCTTCACTCCTCAGCCAGCAGAGCTGCATCATAATGATGATTATAGTAATGAATTATAACAACCAACACGTTTTCAAACATGACTAGTTACTAGAGATGCATCGATTTCAGTTTTCTTGGCCGATTCTGATTTTCAGTCTTTCTAAGAACTGGAATTGACAGCATTCACAAACATTTCTGCACATTTTCTTGTAAAAATTAAATTAAATGTTCATAATAAGACACTAAATATTCATTAAATGATATTTAAATTTTCTCCAGAGTCCTCCAGGTTACAGCCAGGCCTTATTATAGTTAGAATTAGCTTAGAGTGAACGTGATCACGTGAAATCGTGTTCTGTGAGATCCCATGATTTCCCGGGACGTGATTTCACGTGATCTTCTGTGGAAGCAGATGTAAACAAACCGCTGTGAGAAAAACAGAAGCAGAAGTTAAAGGAGTCTGGATGAGAAAATGTTTGAGGAGACGCATCAACACAGGTTGTTTATTCTTCAGTCAGAACAGGAAGTGAGATTTGAACTGTCTGCTGCTGGCTAACATTAGCATGAAGAGCTACAGAGTTTAAGGCTGTTCTGAGACATTATCAGCTGCTCTGTCTCGTTGTGGACTGTCTGTCTTCTCTTTATCCTGTTCTTGGAATCTGTCTCTGACACCATCTTTAAGCAAACGTGTGTGAGTGTGTGTGGCTGTCATCAGCGCTGTGGTGACATCACGGTCAGTTTGTCTGCTGCGTCCTTTTTCACACGTAAAAATCAAAAAACTTCATATTGTGTCCGTCCTCTTTGGTCTTTAACAGTTTGCATCTTGCTGACGTTGTTTTTATGTGTTTGTCTCTTTTGTTGTTGAGGTCAGAAAGTTTCTATCTGTTCAGACTTCAGATGAAACTTTTCTGTGATCAATCTTTGAATCTACTAAAACCAAAATTAGTTCAACAGGATTCAAATCTGGACTTTGACTTGTCCAGTCCATCAGGTCCAGAACTCCAGAGTCTTTGTCTCGGTCAAATCGTCTCTGCACAGATTTGAAGTATTTTGAAGCATTTTGAACAAAAATGCTGAATTTTTAAACTGGATTCATCTTTTTAGACTCAAAGTTGAGTCGATTCACTGAACTTCTCTGAAAAGTCAAGAATTAATCAAACATAACATTCAAACACTAAAACTCGTTTTCTGTTCAGAAATAATCATGTGATTTACTATTTTTTCTGTTTTTTTGTAAAACAGTGAATTTCATTCATTCATTCATGGATAACAATAATAATTATATTTTAAAATTAAAAATATCATTTCAGTTAAAGAGCTTCTACATAAAAACTGATTTATGTAATTACCAACACTGTTAATGTAGAGCAGCTGAGGTGTGAAGCTCACACTGACTGCTGCTAACCATTACAGGACAGACTTGAAATATAGGTCATTAGGTCAAAGGTTAAAAAAATTGGTCCACATATGTAGAGCACACAGACGTACGAATAATTGTGACAGGAAGGACTTGGAAAAACCAGGTCCAAACACAGGGATGGCAGCGTATGGCGCTCCAGATGCTCCACATGTTTGGACCAGTTCATCATTCTGAGTCATTTTTTACTCAAAATCAGTCAAAACATTCTCTGATTTCAGCTCCTTAACTGTGAATATTTTCTGGTTTCTCCTCTCTGACAGTAAACTGAATGAGACATTTGGACAGTGATCAACATGTTTCAGCACTTTATGGACCAAACAGACGAGTTGATTCTGAAGAACCTGATCAGTAAAACAAATAATTGTGACAGGAAAGACTTAAAAAACATGTTTGGACCCTTTGACTCAGTGTTTTTTGTTGTTTGTGGTGCACCTGTGTTGTTGCAGCAGTCAGGGACTCACCTGGATGAGCTTGGTGTTTGTTTGTTTTGTTTTGTTTTGTTTTGTTTTTTGCAGGACATGGCCGCTTCAGAAAGTTTGGTGACCGTCTAAACCATGTCCTCTGAGTAAATGAAAAAAGTTGGGCAATGTTAGCCTGGATTTCTTTCTGTAACTGATATGAGAACATGTGTTTGGACATGATTTAGTCCGTTTTAGAGTTTACTCATCGATTTTTAAATCAATTGTATTAATCACAGAGGGCGAAAAAGTTGCACTGTATTTAATGCTACACATTTTACAGTGTAATGTTCTGATGATCCATGTCAAAATCGCCTGCAGTCAGTGAAAGTCAGGCCAAAATCTGCGCGTGCAGCAGCACAGGGAGCCAAAATCTAAATCTACCTTTCAGGGATGTAATAATAGATTGAATAAAAAATGAATCATTACTGTACCAGACTGTTTTGTTACATGGCTATTTTTATTTTGGCATCGTTTTTAAACTTCTCAGATGATTAAACTCAGAAAGAATTCTGTCAAAAAGATCATAATCACAAACTGTTGGGTATAAAAACACTCTGAGTGAATAAAGAGAGGAATAACCCTTTACTTCCACCTTTCAGGTCGACGTCTGGAGACACGGTGCAGCTGGTGGAGCAGTCTCTGGACACCAACCTGCTCAATAACGCTGTCAGACTCAAGTTCAGCCACTGCGCCGTGCTGCCTGGAGGAGTCGGCGTCCACGAAACCCTCAACAACGTCATCGTCCTCGTCTCCACCAATCAGAGCGTCCACAGGCTGGTGCTGCCCCACCCCACACGCATGTACCGCAGCGTGAGTACATTTGAACATCACATTTCAGTGATTTTCATTTAACAAACATGGACCTACAGAACAGACAAATACAGACGATAACGAGAGGGCTGTGATGATTCGAGAGGAGGAGGAGGAGGCGGAGGAGGCGGAGGAGGCGGAGGAGGAGGAGGAGGAGGAGGAGGAGGAGGAGGAGGAGGAGGAGGAGGAGGAGGAGGAGGCGGCGGCTGCTAAAATTCACTGCTGTTTCAGACGCCAAAATCTGGATCATCTCTCGACTAAAGATGAACGAGGATATGAAAACAAACCACTACGGAGTTTTGGGTTCCTGTGATCCACATCCAGGACCTTAACCCTGCTGGGTTTGAGTCATTAAATAAGACACCACTGTGTCCATCACAGTTTTACAGCTTTTCTTTTTTAATTCATCATCAAAAATAAAAACAATGGAACACTGACTATTAAATAACTTCTGCATTTTCTCCAAAAGTGCTCCAGGTCTCAGCCAGGCCTTATTATATTATTATGTTAAGATTATGTACTAGATCATGTGATGTGATGTCATGTGGAAGCAGATGTAAACAAACTGTAACGCAGTGCAACAGTTTACTGCAGTAAAACTTTGCAGTGATTAAAAACAGAAGAAGAAATTAAATAAGTCTGGATGCTAAAATGTTCGAGGAGACAAATCAACAGACTAATAAACAGGTTGTTTATTAGAGTTGGTAAAATTAAAAATTAAAATTTTCCAAATGATGATTGTCAGCCCATCCATCGGCGATTGGCGATATCTTCATCCCCCTCCCACCTCCTCCCGTCCTCCCGTCAGCTGGGTGCTGCGTGCGTTCGCTACATTCAGTGGACAAAATAAACTCACAAAGCGTCTAGAAATGACATGTTCTCACATTTTCCATTTTAAAAGGAGAAATACAACCGTACACCTTTTGAAGTCAATTTTCTGTCTTTTACAAAACTAAGACGACCTTAATTGCCTCGTTAACGCCTTCATTCAGATTGGACACAAAAACATGTAAAACTCACCCAAACCGTCTTTGTTAGTTTGTCCACTCGTCCAACAGTCACCAACTCTGGTTTGGTCAAAATAAATCCTTAATTCAGCGCATGAAAACAGTTTAAAGAGTCGGACTCTGCAGGCTGTTTTCACTCGTCACCAGCTCAGGTCACTCCTGGTCGGCTGAGTGGGCGTGGCCTGCGCTGCTGGATGAGAGCGCGGTGCAGAGCAGAGGCCGTCACTCTGCACACTGTTACATTAACAACATAAAATGATAAATATCGCTCTAAAAATCAGCCTAAAAAAAGCAGTCGGTGATGGATTCAGCCCATCATCGATAGACGATATATTCGTCCAATCAACCAACCCTATTGTTTATTCTTCAGTCAGGACAGGAAGTGAGATTTAAACTGTCTCTCTGGCTAACATTAGCCTGAAGAACTAGAAAGGTTACTTTTGTGCAGCTGCTCTGTCTCCATAGAGACTGTCTGTCCTCTCTTTGTCTTGTTCTTGGGGTCTGTCACTGACGCTGACTTCATGCCAGCGTGTGGCTGTCCTGTCTCTCCGTTTGTCTGTCCTCCTGTCTTTGTCTCCAGGAGCTGGTGACGGAGCTCCACATGCAGTCCATCTTCACAGACATAATGAAACTGAGTCTGGAGGACACGTCTCACAGCGCTCTCGTCCCACAGAGCTCAGTGGGACAGACGGGGAGTCCCAGCATGTCCACAGCTTGGCTCAGTCAGTCTGGAGAGGCTCACTACGCTCTGGCTCCCCCTGCTGGAGGCATCATGGTGCTGACGTTACCCCCCCATGACATGCCCGGTAAACACAGGAACACCAGGGCACCGCTGGGTTCTCCCGTTCTCAGTTATTGATCACTGATTGACAGGTTACCTCACCTGCCTGTGTGTGTGTGTCTGTGCTGCAGGCGGCGTGTCGGTGCTGGAGCTGAAGAGGAGCTCCATGATGCAGCGTTTGTCTGGCTGGATGCCCTCAGCCATCAGAGGGGAGCAGAGTCCAGGTGACCTGGTCCTCAGTCTGACTGTCAGAGAGCTGGAGGAAGACTCCTTTATCTTCGCCCTCTGTCAGGATCATAGACTGCGCATGTGGTCCCTCAGGGTGAGAATGTCGCTGTCACATCCAGCCAATCAGCAATACATGCTTTAGTTTCAGTCTGTTAGCTTTAGCCTCACCCCGTTAGCTTTAGTCTCAGCCTGTTAGCTTTAGCCTCAGCCCGTTAGCTTTAGTTTCAGTCTGTTAGCTTTAGCCTCAGCCCGTTAGCTTTAGTCTCAGCCTGTTAGCTTTAGTTTCAGTCTGTTAGCTTTAGCCTCAGCCCGTTAGCTTTAGCCTCAGCCCGTTAGCTTTAGTCTCAGCCCGTTAGCTTTAGCCTCAGCCCGTTAGCTTTAGCCTCAGCCCGTTAGCTTTAGTTTCAGTCTGTTAGCTTTAGCCTCAGCCCGTTAGCTTTAGCCTCAGCCTGTTAGCTTTAGTTTCAGTCTGTTAGCTTTAGCCTCAGCCCGTTAGCTTTAGCCTCAGCCCGTTAGCTTTAGTTTCAGCCTGTTAGCTTTAGTTTCAGTCTGTTAGCTTTAACCTCAGCCTGTTAGCTTTAGCCTCAGCCCGTTAGCTTTAGCCTCAGCCCGTTAGCTTTAGCCTCAGCCCGTTAGCTTTAGCCTCAGCCCGTTAGCTTTAGTCTCAGCCTGTTAGCTTTAGCCTCAGCCTGTTAGCTTTAGCCTCAGCCCGTTAGCTTTAGCCTCAGCCTGTTAGCTCTGTAGATCATTTGTGTAATTTTCAGAATAGTGTGTAAAGTTTCTGGTGTGTCGTGGTCTTGTGTTGGGCCTCTGATCTCCACTGACGTCTCGTTGATGTTCAGAGAACATATAAACACAGGTGATGTCGTAGATGTATGTGTGATGTCACAGTTCTGTGTATGACCTGTAGCATCGCATGTCGCCCTGCAGGAGCAGGCGTGTCTGCTGGAGGCCGACATGTTGGAGTACATGCCGGCCTGTAAAGGAGTGAAGCGTCTGGCCGGTCAGGGTCACCGTCTTCGACTGGCCTTCTCCTCCACCACCGGCCTCTGTCTCTGCGTCTACCTGGCTGTGCCTCAGAGGGGACAGTTCACCGTCCTGCAGCTGGTTGCCACCGACAATAACCGCTACAGTCTTGACCACATCTCCTCTGTGTTCACCACGCAGGTAAACACAGATCTGTCCTTTGTTTAATTTATTGACTAATTGATCACAGACTGTGACGAAGACTGTTTGATAGATTGATAGATTGTATGATTTGTCCGTGTTCTCTAGAGTAGCTGATGTATCTTCCACCATTTAATAAATACATTAAAATATCTCCTGTGTGTCACCAGGAGACTCTGGTGGATTTTACTCTGACCTCCACAGACATCTGGGGCGTCTGGGTGGACGAATCCAACACCACTGTGGTCAAATACATCAACTTTGAACAGTAAGTGAGAGCAGAGAAGATCATCAGTAAAGCGACTCACATGAATTAATTTGAATAAAAACTGTGTGTGTTTTCGTTCTCCAGTAACACAGCCGGTCAGTGGAACCAGGTGTTCGTTCAGCCTCCACCTGAGGAAGAAGTCCATATTGGAGTGGACCAGGACCCCAGAGTAAGACTGTGACCTCTGACCTCCTCACAACATCAGTCAACAAAAACATCCAAATAAGATCAAACTTTACTGACACACAAAGCAGGTCAGATACTCAGTTATAGCAAATCTCATCCGTCCAAAAAAACATCACCATGTTTACAGGCAGAAGTTGTTAAATAATTTCTCATGTTTAGAGAAGTAAGTTTGTAATGTCATGTCAGTTGTCCTCCGTCCGTAACCACTTATCCCGGCAGGTCGTGGGTGGGGGCGGGCCTGGAGCCTGTTCCAGCTGACACTGGTCGATTTAGAGTAATCAATTAACTATTATGTCTGTGGACTGTGGGAGGAAGCTGCTGTACCTGGAGAAAACCCACGCAGACACGAGGAGAACATTTAAACTCCACACAGAAAGTTCCTGCCACAAACTCCCCAAACTTTGTACAGAACTCAGAACTCATTGGGAAGAAAAGCCCAGAAATTAAATTTGAAAAAAAAAAGAAGAAAAGGTCGGACAGGAAGTTTAAGTGTCACGTCGTTATCGACACATGAACTTTTATTTTCTCTCAGATTTTTGTGGATGATTGATGAGACACACACACACAGAGACACACACACACACACACACACACACACACACACACACACACACACACACACACACACACACACACACACACACACACACACACACAGACAGAACCAGGTCTGAGAACCTCAGTATGGTCCCTGCAGAACCTCCTGGAACTCTTCACACATCTGCAGCAGCTGGAGGGAAATAAACAACCTCAGATACGTTGTGAGAACGTCACCGCCACGGGAGTTTTCTCACGCCATGTCTGAGCTCGTTTATTTCTCAATCCAACAGACATTAGTTTGATATTGTACAAACGCATTCTTGTACAGTTACACGTCCACTCAACAGAGACACTCTGTCCTCCTCCTCCTGTCCACATCCTGTCTCCGCCTCCTCCGTCCTCCTCCGTCCTCCTCTGTCCTCATCCGTCCTCCACTGTCCTCCTCTGTCCTCTGTCTTCCTCTGTCCTCCTCTGTCCTCCTCTGTCCTCCTCTGTTCTCCTCTGTCCTCATCTGTCCTCATCTGTCCTCCTGTGGGAGGACACACATTTATGTAATACAAAATATAAATTTTAAGATGATTTTATTTCCTAGTAAAGACCTGCTCACTGTACGTTACCCTGCTTGTTAAAAAATAAAACAGTTTGACACAAAATATTAATTATTCATAATAAATATTGTATATTAAAATTATTTTAGTGATTTAATGACCAGAGTCTCTAATCAGATCTGTGTCCATAGCAACGGTCTGCTCTTCATAGCAACCATCTGTTATACAGACAGACCTTACGATGCTGTGACTGACCAATCAGAATTCAGTATTGAACAAAGGACTGTAATAAATTGTGGTACTATATTCCTTTTTAAAATCTGATTTTACTGTGAAGAACATAACCATAAATACACAATCTGAGGTTGAACAGTTATCCAATCAGAACAGTGCAGATAGATAACAGTGCTGCCACCTACTGGTCAGACATTTAAACACAGAATCTTAATTACAGTATCACAGTATTAAGTGTTTTTCAGAATCGATGCAGTATCATAAAACATAATATATATTTTCT
>NC_139329.1:40321313-40323813 GCF_056507025.1 Lutjanus erythropterus
TCTCTTCAGGCTCTGCAGTGTTTCCAGGAGGCGGCGACGGAGGTGGAGAAGGAGGAGTTCCTCTTGAGACTGACGGGCAGCGAGGAGGAGGAGTCTGCCTCCACCCCCCGACTACAGTACTACAACAAGGTAGAACACACTTGAGAGAGGAGCATCACACACACCTGAGAGAGGAGCATCACACACACACCTGAGAGAGGAGCATCACACACACACCTGAGAGAGGAGCATCACACACACACCTGAGAGAGGAGCATCACACACACCTGAGAGAGGAGCATCACACACACACCTGAGAGAGGAGGACACACCCCCCTCTGACAGTTTGTGGTTCTGTGTTCAGGTGCTGCGGCTGTTGGAGGATGTTGGTCTGCCTGAACTCGTCATCCAGCTGGCCTCTCTGGCCATCACAGAAGCTGCCACCGACATCAACAGTCAGGTAAACAGTCAGTAAACAGTCAGTAAACAGTCAGGTAAACATGTAGTAAACAGTCAGTAAACAGTCAGGTAAACATGTAGTAAACAGTCAGTAAACATGTAGTAAACATGTAGTAAACAGTCAGTAAACAGTCAGGTAAACATGTAGTAAACAGTCAGTAAACAGTCAGTAAACATGTAGTAAACAGTCAGTAAACAGTCAGTAAACATGTAGTAAACAGTCAGTAAACAGTCAGTAAACAGTCAGTAAACAGTCAGGTAAACATGTAGTAAACAGTCAGGTAAACATGTAGTAAACAGTCAGTAAACAGTCAGTAAACATGTAGTAAACATGTAGTAAACAGTCAGTAAACAGTCAGTAAACAGTCAGGTAAACATGTAGTAAACAGTCAGTAAACAGTCAGTAAACAGTCAGTAAACATGTAGTAAACAGTCAGTAAACAGTCAGGTAAACAGTCAGGTAAACATGTAGTAAACAGTCAGTAAACAGTCAGGTAAACATGTAGTAAACAGTCAGTAACGTGTGTGTTCTTGTTCTTCAGGCGGCTCTGTGGACTCGAATATTCAAACATCATCTGGATCTCGGACACAACAGTGAAGCTTATGAAGCTCTGACACAGAACCCAGACTGCAGCATGTGAGAACACACACAGAACACACACAGAACCCAGACTGCAGCATGTGAGAACACACACAGAACACACACAGAACCCAGAGTGCAGCATGTGAGAACACACACAGAACACACACAGAACCCAGAGTGCAGCATGTGAGAACACACACAGAACACACACACACACCCAGAACCCAGACTGCAGCATGTGAGAACACACACAGAACACACACAGAACCCAGAGTGCAGCATGTGAGAACACACACAGAACACACACACACACACACAGAACCCAGACTGCAGCATGTGAGAACACACACAGAACACACACAGAACCCAGAGTGCAGCATGTGAGAACACACACACACACACACACACACACAGAACCCAGACTGCAGCATGTGAGAACACACACAGAACACACACACACACCCAGAACCCAGACTGCAGCATGTGAGAACACACACAGAACACACACACACACACAGAACCCAGACTGCAGCATGTGAGAACACACACAGAACACACACACACACACAGAACCCAGAGTGCAGCATGTCAGAACACACAGAACCCAGACTGCAGCATGTGAGAACACACACAGAACACACACACACACACAGAACCCAGAGTGCAGCATGTCAGAACACACAGAACCCAGACTGCAGCATGTGAGAACACACACAGAACACACACACACACACCCAGAACCCAGACTGCAGCATGTGAGAACACACACAGAACACACACACACACACAGAACCCAGACTGCAGCATGTGAGAACACACACAGAACACACACACACACACAGAACCCAGACTGCAGCATGTGAGAACACACACAGAACACACACACAGAACCCAGACTGCAGCATGTGAGAACACACACAGAACACACACACACACACAGAACCCAGAGTGCAGCATGTGAGAACACACAGAACCCAGAGTGCAGCATGTGAGAACACACACAGAACACACACACACACACACACACACACACACACACACACACACACACACACACACACACACACACACACAGAACACACACACACACACAGAACCCAGAGTGCAGCATGTCAGAACACACAGAACCCAGAGTGCAGCATGTCAGAACACACACAGAACACACACACACACACAGAACCCAGAGTGCAGCATGTCAGAACACACACAGAACACACACAGAACCCAGACTGCAGCATGTGAGAACACACACAGAACACACACACACACACAGAACCCAGAGTGCAGCATGTCAGAACACACAAAACCCAGAGTGCAGCATGTGAGAACACACACAGAACACACACACACACACAGAACCCAGATCATTAACGTGGTGAATCTTTGTGTCATGAAGACGACGAGTTCATCAAAGGTTTATTTTAAAGTTCATGAACAAATTTCACCACAGACGACTTTTAGGAACACGTGGAACTTTGA
>NC_139329.1:40328813-40331313 GCF_056507025.1 Lutjanus erythropterus
TTCAGATTTAGTTTGATGTTCTTTGAACGCACCATGACGTGTGTGTGTGTGTGTGTGTGTGTGTGTGTGTGTTGCAGAGGCCTCTGTCTGCGACGTCGTCTTCAGTGTGGCTGCCGTACACGTCGATCGATCAGCTGCTTCAGACTCTGAACGAGACGCAGACCAACAGCAGCGTGAGTCTTTGTTTGTTTGTTTTTACACTGTAACTTTATTTATTTACCTGAAATATTTAATATTTGCTGTTTGTCATCAGCTGTAAATAATAACTAATCATTTAAACGTATCAGTATTTGATTTTGGTTCAGGAAGCTTGTTATTGAGTCTGAGCTGTAACGATCCGAGTCATGTGACTTCCTGTTAAAAGTGGGACGTTTCCTCCTGTTTGTTGTTTCTAATGGAAATTTGTCATGTTTTCAGATGTATAATAAAGTTCGAGACAAACTGGACGATTATCATCGCCTGGTGGAGCAGACGACCAAACGACGACTTGTCGCTCGATAGAAACTCGACTCGTCGGGTCACCTGACGGCTCCTGGCGGCCAAACAGGAAACTAAATATTCATATTTTTGTATTGTTTGTTTGTGAGCTGCTTCACTTGTTAACATGTTGTAAATATGGAGCGTTGCCGTGGTTACAGCTGCTTCTTTTTAGAATTGTCTGTTTTCTACTCGTCAGAATGTAAACTGTCATCAGATTAAAGTTTTCTTTGCATTTCATTGACTCCTCTATTTAACACCATTTAAAGGTTTGTCTTACCTGAAAAGTTCTCACCGCGGGTCGTTCTGCAGCTGTTCTGGAGCTTTTGATCGTGTCACATGATCTTCCTCAGCTGAGCTTTGACTCGAGTTGATGTGACTCTTCTGTGAAGGACAGTTGGACACAGACGTGTCCGGAAATCTGAACCTGCAGAAGATCGTGTGATTTGATCAAGAGCTCCAGAACAGCTGCTAAATGGACCCTGAGGTGAAGAAGGAACCTTAAAGATCTGCAGCGGAACTTAAGAACCATAAAAAAAAGTAAATCTGCTGAATGTTTCTTCAGCTGCTGTCAAACACAGAACTTATTTCACACATGGAACCAAAACACATTTCAACAAACACTGACGAGGAGCCTCAGCTGATCACATGACCAGTTTAGAGCCAGGATGTTAAGTTTAAACCTCTGTTTAGTTTTTACTCTAAAGATTAAATATAATTCTGTTGAGCTTTAAAACTTGTCTAACATCTAAAACAAAACTTTTCATTTCCCATCATCCCTCTGGACCTGAAACAAACATGCGAGTCATGATGAGAGAAAAGGAGGCGAGACGTGTTGTCCAGCGAGTACAAATAAAAACAGAACAGACATTTATTGTGCCAGACTCTACTGTACAGACAGAAACGTGTGTGTACCGTGTGTCTGTACGTACTGAAGGAGGAGAAGAAGAAGAAGAAGAAAAGAGGAGGAGAAGAAGAAGAGTTACAGCAGCAGCATGTAGTGAATCATATAAAAGGCTAAATGGAATGCTTTTGTTCAGTAATACTGATTTGTACCATATAAGAGGAGCGATGCAGTCCAGTCTGCTGCAGTCACATGATCACAGCTGTGACATCATCAGTGGAGTCCGTCTCCGTGGTGAATATAAATGAGGGGGGGGGTCACGCCGTGCTCTTGGTGGGCAGCTCCGTGCTGTTATGTCGCGTCTTGCGAGACGTGCCGTCGTCTCGCGGCCGGGCCTTTTGCAGGTTGGACATGGCAGCGGTGCGCTCGATGTCAATGAGGGCGTAGAGCTCGGTGCGGCGGGTAGGGGTGGTGGGGGGCAGCGGGGAGGTGGGTGTTCGCGGCGTGTGAGGGTTGCTGCCGTCCGAGGTGCCCTTGTTCGCCGCACTGCCGTCCATCTCTACCTCGATGTAGTTGAGCGTTTTGGGTGGCTCCAGGTGGCCCGGCACTGGCGGCCGGCGGAAGTCAAAGTTGAAGATGGTGGGTCCATCTGCGCGGCGGCGGGCCGTGTCGGGCCGGTGGGCGCTGAGTGGCGCCGTCACGTTTTCCGTGTTGACGTAGTTGTGCGAGGGCTCAAGGGCGGCGGACAGCGGGTGGGAATACGAATGGTGCAGTGTGCCGTGGTGGGCGTGGTGGTTGTAGCCGTTGAGCGACGGCGTCTTCAGGCCGCCGCAGCCGTTCTCCTCTTCCTCTGCGCTCGGCTTCCTCGCCTCCCACACCGGCGGCAGCGCCGGCAGGTTCTCGTAATCCAGCAGGGCGGTACGCCGCTGAGCTGAGTTGTTGACATTCTGCAGGTCGGGGGTGAGGGGGGGCGGGCGGTGGCGGCGAGGAGCTGCGGAGGGATTGGCCGAGGAGGAAGAGGAGCCGTTGGAGAGTGGGGGGGCCGGCTCGCCCTCGGCGGGGGCAGGGGGCTCCAGGGGGGCGGGGCTATTAGTCTCTTGAGGCTCCGCCTCCTTGGCCTCCTGGGCCTCCTGCTGCTGCCTCTTCTTCTCCTCCATCAGCTGCCTCTGAACGGGGGTG
>NC_139329.1:40344742-40364742 GCF_056507025.1 Lutjanus erythropterus
CAGGTTTGGTTTGTCACCAACTTTAGCATTTTTATTTTTTAATCAGTCTGAGAGGACGACGGTATCAGTGATTGATTAGTGATCAGTCTGTCCTCCTCTCCTCCCTCACCTGTTCACTCTGCTGTGAGAAGATCTGAAAGTTTCTCACAGACAAACACAGACTCTCCTGTTTTACATTTAGGCCTCTTTATACAGTTGTTTCATTTTATAAGAGCATCTGGTTGGTGATGATGTCATTAACCATCACGTTAGTTTGTGTTGTAATAAACTCCGTCATTAACATCGGTCTCCTCCACACGCAGCTTCTCTGCTCTCAACAGATCAGATACAGACAGAGAATCACTGACGACCTCTGTGTGTCTGTACTGTGTGTGTGTGTGTGTGTCTGTACTGTGTGTGTGTGTCTGTACTGTGTGTGTGTCTGTACTGTACGTGTGTGTCTGTACTGTGTGTGTGTGTGTGTGTCTGTACTGTGTCTGTACTGTGTGTGTGTGTCTGTACTGTGTGTGTGTGTGTGTCTGTACTGTGTCTGTGTGCCTGTACTGTGTGTGTGTCTGTACTGTGTGTGTGTGTCTGTACTGTGTGTGTGTCTGTACTGTACGTGTGTGTCTGTACTGTGTGTGTGTCTGTACTGTGTGTGTGTCTGTACTGTACGTGTGTGTCTGTACTGTGTGTGTGTCTGTACTGTGTGTGTGTCTGTACTGTACGTGTGTGTCTGTACTGTACGTGTGTGTCTGTACTGTGTGTGTGTCTGTACTGTACGTGTGTGTCTGTACTGTGTGTGTGTCTGTACTGTGTGTGTGTCTGTACTGTACGTGTGTGTCTGTACTGTACGTGTGTGTCTGTACTGTGTGTGTGTCTGTACTGTGTGTGTGTCTGTACTGTACGTGTGTGTCTGTACTGTGTGTGTGTGTGGAGGAGCTGCACTGACAGAGAGGAGAGATGCTGCAGCTGTGTGATAATAAATTAAATCAGAGTTTGAATGTCGGCGCTCATCAATACTCTGGTCTTTAATAAACAAACATGTCAAACAGTGTTCTGTACAGCTGTTTGGATTTAAACAGATTTTAGTAATCAAATTACTCAAATTACTCTAGAAATGGTTCCAACCCTAAAATTAATGTGTCACACTTTGCAAAGTCATCCTGCGGGCCGGACTGGACCCTCTGGCGGGCCGGTTTTGGCCCGCAGGCTGTACATTTGACACCCCTGGTGTAAAAGGTCTATAGTTGAGTTTCATGTGGCTCATCGTTGTAGTTGTGTTGTTATGGGTACAGGTGTGAAAGGTACCTTGTCCCGTCTGGCAGCGGCGACCGCTCTCAAACGAGAACAGGTTGGAGTCGTAACCATAGCGCCGCAGGCACAGGTAAGGCCACCTGACGTCGTCACGGCGATGCGTGTGGAGGACGAGCTCAGCATCAGTCAGCTCCATCACACCTGAGCCCAACTCGTTCCCATCGTCATCCACGTTTACCACCTGAACAGGCAGGTACACAACAACAACAACAACAACACACAGTCAGAGGCAGGTACACAACAACAACAACAACAACAACACACAGTCAGAGGCAGGTACACACAACAACAACAACACACAGTCAGAGGCAGGTACACACAACAACAACAACAACAACACACAGTCAGAGGCAGGTACACACAACAACAACAACAACAACACACAGTCAGAGGCAGGTACACACAACAACAACAACACACAGTCAGAGGCAGGTACACACAACAACAACAACAACAACACACAGTCAGAGGCAGGTACACACAACAACAACAACAACACATAGTCAGAGGCAGGTACACACAACAACAACAACAACACACAGTCAGAGGCAGGTACACACAACAACAACAACACACAGTCAGAGGCAGGTGCACACAACAACAACAACACACAGTCAGAGGCAGGTACACACAACAACAACACACAGTCAGAGGCAGGTACACACAACAACAACAACAACACATAGTCAGAGGCAGGTACACACAACAACAACACACAGTCAGAGGCAGGTACACACAACAACAACAACAACACACAGTCAGAGGCAGGTACACACAACAACAACAACAACACACAGTCAGAGGCAGGTACACACAACAACAACAACACACAGTCAGAGGCAGGTACACACAACAACAACAACACACAGTCAGAGGCAGGTACACACAACAACAACAACAACACACAGTCAGAGGCAGGTACACACAAAAACAACACACAGTCAGAGGCAGGTACACACAACAACAACACACAGTCAGAGGCAGGTACACACAACAACAACACACAGTCAGAGGCAGGTACACACAACAACAACACACAGTCAGAGGCAGGTACACACAACAACAACACACAGTCAGAGGCAGGTACACACAACAACAACAACAACACACAGTCAGAGGCAGGTACACACAACAACAACAACAACACATAGTCAGAGGCAGGTACACACAACAACAACACACAGTCAGAGGCAGGTACACACAACAACAACAACAACACACAGTCAGAGGCAGGTACACACAACAACAACAACACACAGTCAGAGGCAGGTGCACACAACAACAACAACACACAGTCAGAGGCAGGTACACACAACAACAACACACAGTCAGAGGCAGGTACACACAACAACAACAACAACACATAGTCAGAGGCAGGTACACACAACAACAACACACAGTCAGAGGCAGGTACACACAACAACAACAACAACACACAGTCAGAGGCAGGTACACACAACAACAACAACACACAGTCAGAGGCAGGTACACACAACAACAACAACACACAGTCAGAGGCAGGTACACACAACAACAACAACAACACACAGTCAGAGGCAGGTACACACAAAAACAACACACAGTCAGAGGCAGGTACACACAACAACAACACACAGTCAGAGGCAGGTACACACAACAACAACACACAGTCAGAGGCAGGTACACACAACAACAACACACAGTCAGAGGCAGGTACACACAACAACAACACACAGTCAGAGGCAGGTACACACAACAACAACAACAACACACAGTCAGAGGCAGGTACACACAACAACAACAACAACAACACACAGTCAGAGGCAGGTACACACAACAACAACACACAGTCAGAGGCAGGTACACACAACAACAACACACAGTCAGAGGCAGGTACACACAACAACAACAACAACAACAACACACAGTCAGAGGCAGGTACACACAACAACAACAACAACAACACACAGCCAGAGGCAGGTACACACAACAACAACAACAACAACACACAGCCAGAGGCAGGTACACACAACAACAACAACAACAACACACAGCCAGAGGCAGGTACACACAACAACAACAACAACAACAACACACAGCCAGAGGCAGGTACACACAACAACAACAACACACAGTCAGAGGCAGGTACACACAACAACAACACACAGTCAGAGGCAGGTACACACAACAACAACAACAACAACAACAACACACAGTCAGAGGCAGGTACACACAACAACAACACACAGTCAGAGGCAGGTACACACAACAACAACAACACACAGTCAGAGGCAGGTACACACAACAACAACAACACACAGTCAGAGGCAGGTACACAACAACAACACACAGTCAGAGGCAGGTACACACAACAACAACAACACACAGTCAGAGGCAGGTACACAACAACAACACACAGTCAGAGGCAGGTACACACAACAACAACACACAGTCAGAGGCAGGTACACACAACAACAACACACAGTCAGAGGCAGGTACACACAACAACAACAACACACAGTCAGAGGCAGGTACACACAACAACAACAACACACAGTCAGAGGCAGGTACACAACAACAACAACAACACACAGTCAGAGGCAGGTACACAACAACAACAACACACAGTCAGAGGCAGGTACACAACAACAACAACAACACACAGTCAGAGGCAGGTACACAACAACAACAACAACACACAGTCAGAGGCAGGTACACACAACAACAACACACAGTCAGAGGCAGGTACACACAACAACAGGTAATCATGTAGTTGCTGCTCCTGACTCAACTGAGTTTTTCCTCTGTAAACTATTTAAAATAGTTAATAGTTTACAGTGTGAGGTTTGGAGTGAAGATGAGTTTTACTCTGAAACATCATGTTATTACATGTTATTATATGTTATTACATGATATTATTATCACTGTAATAAAATGATCAATGTTGAGACAGGAGGATCATTCATATTGATGATCTGCTCTGTTTGTTTTCAAGTTCCAATAATCGAGTGAAAACGTAAAACCCCTTTGACAAATCATTGTAGCTTCCTGTGAGTTCCACCAATCACAGCAGTCCTCTGTGCAAACATCACACAGGTACGTCTCAATGAACCGACTCACTGCTTTCTTTTATTATACACTTTTTTTTTGCATTTACATGTTTTTTTTTATTTTATCACCAGTGCATTAATCAATGCTTTGATAAATTTGTGCTCATTGTTTTTGAGTTTGAGCTGGAACACAGCCCAGGTTCTTCATCTGAGACAGACAGACAGACAGACAGACAGACAGACAGACAGACAGACAGACAGGCAGACAGAAACTCACCTTGAATTTACTCTGATGATTATCTGGAATTGACTCTTTCTCTGGACAGCTTAAACAGCTACCCATGGCTTCTTCACAGCACCATCTGATGTCTACACACACACACACACACACAGACACACACACACAGACACACACACACACACACACACACACACACACACACACACACACACACACACACACACACACAAAGGTTGAGTGACTGACAGCAGCAGGAAGTCAGTGTGATGTTAAAGTGACATGAAGGCGTCTTCCTCCTCTTCCTCACCTAGATCCTGCCTCCAGTGGCCCTGGTTCCATCCTCAGAGCCTGACGGACTCTCATGCTTTAATGAATCTGCACACACACACACACACACATTATCATCATCATCATCATCATAGTTTTTGTCATTAATATAAAATTGTAAGTTAAGAAATCCAAAGTACAGTTCTGAGTTTATTCTCCACCTGAGCAGGTAAATACCATTGATCAATTATGAATCGATTATTAAATTAATCATCAACTACTTTGATATTCAATTAATTATTCTGAGTCTTTTTTTTATTTAAAAAAACCTCCAAATTCTCTGATTTCAGTTTCTTAAATGTGAATATTTTCTGGTTTCTTTACTGACAGTAAACTGAAGATCTTTGAGTCGTGGACAAAACGAGACATTTGAGGACGACATCTTGGACTTTGATCAAAATTTTCTGACATTTTATGGACCAAACAACTGATTGATTAGTGGAAAAATGATTGACAGATGACTATTTGAAAAACAGGTCCAGACAGGTGGAGCCTCCACAGCACTCGATCAATTAATCAAGACAATAACTGACAATGAAAACAATGGTTAGTTGCAGCCCTCATAGTAAAAAGAAATCAATAACTGATATTTAGATGTGACAAACATTTGCAGAAGAAATGAAAATGTTGTCAACATTCAGAATGACACAAACAACAACAGAATACTTTGTTGAAAAGCCTCTGAGCTCACAGTAGTTTAAATCAAACTGTTCAACATTATCTGTCAGCAGATCAATTATTAACCATTATTCACTTTCACTTGGACGAGTTTACTCAACAGTTTTTGAAATGCAATTATTTTAGGTTATAAAACTCAAAGGTTCAAGTTTATCTAAAGAAGAAAAGTAAAATATCTCAGCAAGACTTTGCTAGTAAAACTTTTGTTTTTTCAAAAATTGACTGAAATAAGTTGGCTTAAAGTTTTAAGTTTTCAGCTTTTTTGTTTTTAAAGTGTGAAATGAAGCTGATGCAAATTCTGAGCCGAATTAACTCCAAACATTTGATTTGACTTAATCAATAATAGATTTAAAAAGTGATTGGCTCAGGAGTTTACAGTGTATTTAATACTCTGGAATGACTGCTTTCATTAACTCAGAATTTCACTTGGATTAATTTAGTAATTAACGAATAATGTAGGAAACTGTCCGTCACAGATTTTTTTTTACCAACACTCCAAACAGATCCCAGATGACACACCGGAGAAACTGATCAACTGATCAGGGATCAATAATAAGGCTCCTCCGCCTGCCCGGGGCAAATAAGATGACATGTCAGGTGAGTAAATCTGTCAGTTCGACCAAGTAAGTAAAGAATTCCTGCTTTTCTCTGTTTATTATCATATTCAACTGAATATATCTGTGATTTAGTCTGAATGAGACATTTAAAGTAAAACTGAACCAATAATTGAAATTTTATCTGGTCTGCTGCAGGAGGAACAATATTTGATTAAAACTCAAAGAATGACTGTGGCGCTGCAGAGACGTGTCGACCTTCACATCAGATTCTACAGTAGGGTTTGGAGATTGGACAAATATACCGTCTATCAACGACGGGCTTTTTTTTACCTGACTTTTAGGGCGATATTTGTCATTTTATGTTGTTAATGTAACAGTGTGCAGAGTGACGGCCTCTGCTCTGCACCGCGCTCTCATCCAGCAGCGCAGGCCACGCCCACTCAGCCGACCAGGAGTGACCTGAGCTGGTGACGAGTGAAAGCAGCCTGCAGAGTCAGACTCTTGATTGTTGGAAGAGTGGACAGACTAACAAAGATGGTTTTGGTGAGTTTCACATGTTTTTCTGTCGAGTTTAATGAAGTGTGTTTTCTGAGGCGTTAACGAACCGATTGTTTATTTTGTCCACTGGACGCAGTGAACGTACGCAGCATGTGTAACAGTGAATTTGCAGCTTGCGCACGTCTCCCAGCTGAGACCTGAGAGGACGGGAGGAGGTGGGCGGGGCGACGATGGTATCGCCAATCGCCGACGGATGGACTGACGATGATCGCTTGGAAAATTTTAGCATATCGTCCAACAGACTACAGTCAGTACAGACTGAAGGAAACATCTTTGTAGGGCTGCAAGTACTGATTGTTTTCATTATCAATTAATCTGTTGATCAGTGTTATGATTAATCGATCAGTTGTTTGGTCCATAAAGTGTCAGAAAATGTTGATCAAAGTCCAAGACGATGTCCTAAAATGTCTCGTTTTGTCCTTGCAGCTCTAGACAGTTTAGATCATTCAATGAATGAATTCAGTGAATGAATGAATTCAGTGAATGAATGAATTCAATGAATGAATGAATTCAGTGAATGAATGAATTCAGTGAATGAGCAGAAATAACAAACATGAATCGTTTCAGCTCCACAGTTTTTCTGCGTCTGTCGACTGTTAGTGAAGACTGATTTTATTATTTATTATGCTTTTATTGTGAAAGAGACAATATTCTAGCTGAGCTGTTTACAGTCAGCTGATGATGAATATCGTTCTAATATTCATGCAGCTGTTTAGACGTTTCTCTGTTGTTAAAGTTTCGTGGTGGACACAACCTCCATCTTTCATTTTTTTCATCATCATCTGGAGAATGACGGTGTTCTGATATTTGCTCACATATAAAAACATCTTTGATCCATGTTTAAAAGTACAATGGAAAATCAAAAAACAAAAACAGATAGAGAAACTGTATAATTGAAGGCACTGGTTACCAACCTGAGGTCCAGGCCCCCCTTAAGGGAGCACCAGAAAGCACTGTGTCTGTTCTGCGGTCCTCAAAATCAGATTTGCACATGTCGACTAAAATCAGTTTCAGGGGTCGTACATCTTTTCCAAAGTCAAGTTAAAGCACTTTTCAATCTTTTCCAGCAGCTGTGCTAAACAACATATTTCTATATAAACTGATTATTTCTCCTCTTCATTACATTAAATCAGATGTTACAATTTCAATGAATTCAATGTATGTTTCATTTATGTTTTTTTGTATTTTTATATAAAGCTGAATTTTTGTGCTGCCAAATACACTAAAGGGGAAACACTGATATTGTATTGTGATATGAAACTAGACATCGTGATGACTTGGGATATTGTTATATTGTGAAATGACATAAATGTTGTCCTTTCCTGTTCATTTAGTCATCATGTCCACATTTCTGATGATTGTTGATCAAAAAAATCTCATTGGGTTAATATTTTGTGAAAGTGATCCCTGCGATAATGTCACAATATCAAGACATTTGGTTAAAAATATTGATTTTTGCTGATTTTGTCACCTCAGCTGCTTCTGCAACTTGAAGTAGAGCTGCAACCATTAACTGAATTTAAATTAAGACACTTGAGGACATCTTCTTGGACTGTGATCAACATTTTCTGACATTTTACGGACCAAACAAACAAACAACAAACATCAAGAAAATGATCAAAGATGAAAATAACCGTTACAGGAAACACTTGAAAAACATGTTACAACCTACTTTCAATTAAAATAATCAATAGTTGCTGCCCTAAAATTAAATCACTGGTTGATAAGACAAAATCAAATATCACTGTTTACCAAACAACTCAATATCAATATAACAACAATATTGTTGGTACGGCTATTGTTGTTTTTTCTAAAATATTAACAAAAGGGCTACAAATTTTGTGCATTTTCCTTCACTGAAAATGTTAACGATCGCTCAATCAGTAATAATTAATAAGATCAATAAGAACAAACTTTTTTTCCTCATTTTAAGTTCTTCAACAAATGACCTGGACAGACAGGACGTCACATTAGGAGCAATTACCATCACCATTTATAGACTATTGATTGATCATCAAATTATGAATGACGTCTGGTTCCATTAAATCAGACAGAAGGCTGATATCTCCAAAACCATCTGAACAATAAATATTATATAATAAATAATATAATGGTTCCTCGTGTGGATGTAAAATGAACTTAAATAGATCACAGAATAAATCATTTACCGACAGTAAATGAAAATAAGCATCAATTTCACATGTAGGTGAAGATTTTTTCAATTCATTATTCAGTTTTCCAGACTGATCAATGAGCCAATCACAGCGATATCGGTCTGTATCAGTATCAGCGTGTCTGTTGTCTGATCTGCACAGATAAAAAAAAAAAAGGAAACTTTTATTAAACCAGACATAATGCAGATTAGTTTTATTTGTTAGCTATAAAGGCAGCAATTTGTACATATTTGATGTTTTTTCTTAATTTTAGTTTAACATATTTTACCCAATTTGGATATTTTTATTTATATTGACTGAAAATACCAGTGAAAGTTTCAGTGCTCCGATATAATTTTAGATAACATTCATCATTAAACTGTGAAATATCCTACTTCCATATTCTAAATCCTTGATATCAGTATCATATATCAGTGTGACCCTACTTTGTTTTATAATATCTGTAATGTTGCAGAAATGAAGCTTTAATTGAGGCAGAAAAACACATTTTATCACAGACTTTATCAAACAATTTATCACATGATTTATCGTTAATGTCACCAATGATTGATTAAGTGAAGTCAAACTATTTGCAGCTAAAGTCGAGTCCAATCTGACGTCTTCAGATGTTTAACGGACCTGAAGAGATTCACTTTACTGACAGAAACAGAACAAGAACTGCAACTAATGACTGAGTTCACTGTCAATCATTTTCTTAATTAATTGATTAATTAATCCTGTCACAATCTTGACAGTCCATGTGCTCCACATACTTGGACTTATTTTTAAGTCTTTTCTGTAACAAATTCATCTGCTTGTTTCTGGATCAGCTGATTAGTTGTTTGGTCCATAAATTGTAAGAAAACTGAAAAATAATGCTTTCTCATTTTTATATGACCAACTCTACTGTTTTTGACCGAGTGCAGCTCTTGACATGAATGAAGCTGAAATAATGAGCCACCTTGATGTATTAAAGCGATACTGGCCTCTCACAGCTGTATTGATCTGTGTACATGTTGTCTGATATCAAAACTTTATTTTTTGATCAGAACATAATGCAGATTGTGTTGATTTGTTTGCTCTATAAGCAGCATTTTATGTATATTTTATCCTTTTTCCTCATTTACATTTAATTTATTTTGCTCCGTTGTGTTTTTTTTATTTTTTAAGTCTGTCCTGTAACAATTATTTACTTCATCAATCAGTTTCTCTACTAATCGATTAGGTGTTTGGTCCATAAAATGTCAGAAAATGGTGGAAAATGTTTATCAAAGTCCACGATGATGTCCTGAACACATTATTTCTTATTTTTATGACTGTTATATGACCAACTCTACTGATCTGGATCCAGTGCAGAGCTCCCTGTAGTCTTTTGAGAAAATATTGACATTTATGAAGCTGAAATCAGAGAAGATTTTTCCCTGAAAATATTTAACTTAAAAAATGATCATTATGTTACTAGAAGAAGTTTTTTTACCCAGAGATTTAACTAAATAACTTACTAATACAATTTAACACATTAATTAACTAAAGAGTAAAAACAGTGATTAGTTTGAGGCCTGCTGCTGAGATGATGATCAGGGTTAGTTCAGTTTGAGGAGGACTCACTTTAAACTCATTTTCACTTTCTATTAAAACCCACACACACACACAGAGTCTCTCTCTCTCTCTCTCTCTGTGTGTGTGTGTGTGTCGGGGTGTTTACCAGCTCACACTCACATCAACACACAGATCAACAGCTGCTGGATGAACTGAACTAACTGTGCTCAGGAGAAACTTGACGAGAAGTTTGACTGAACTTAGTCAGCAATAATCAATCAGTCAGTCAGTCAGTAATAATCAATCAGTCAGTCAGTAATAATCAATCAGTCAGCACTAACCTCCTCTCTGTCTCTGTAACTGTGATGATGAACTGAGTGTAATGGCAGCTAGTTAGCACACAGAGCTAATCTGACCTGAATAAGCTAACAGTGATTGTAGCTGCTGGTTAATTAGCTCGGAGGCTAACTGTGTGTTAGCGTCGTTAGTAGCGACTCGTTCATCGATAATGGATCGATACTCACCGGACACCGTGTTAGTGTGTATTCACTCTCTGCTCCGGACTGTGTTCACTCTGTCTCCGGTGTGTTTAAAAGCCTTCACAGCGCACCAGCTAGCGTTAGCGTTAGCATTAGCATTAGCCCGCTGCTAACTCCTCACAGCAGCAGCAGCAGATCCTCCATCTTTCCTCTGCGCTGCCAGAGCGCCAAAAAAACAATCACAACTTCTTTCTAACGGCTCTGCCGCTGCTGTTCGGCCGAAATACACTCTGAAAGTCGGCTTAAATCCATCGACAGTCCTCCGTGGATCTCTGAGGGCCGCCGGGCTCCGTCCGAACGCACTTTTCTGCGCTGAAAACACAGTTTGTGTGCGGTGGGACGTCTTTCTGCTGCTCGGCTAAATCACTGCAACTCTTCTGCTAAACTTCCACACTTCAATGTGCTGAGCGGACCACGCTGCGCATGCGCCGACCTGTGGTTCGGGATAGCCGGCCTCTCCCAGAGGAGACTCATAATGACAGAGAGACAGACAGACAGACAGGCAGACAGACAGACAGGCAGACTGAGAAACAGAGAGAGACAGAGAGAGACAGACTCAGTGAGAGTTAGAGAGACAGACAGTTAGATTCTGACTGACTGAGAGAGAGAGAGACATATTCTGGCTGACAGAGAGACAGAGTCATCTGAAAATACATAATTATCATTTTTATTCCAACAGCCACAAACATGCGTCATCACAGACTTTATATGAAGAGTTATGGTCATGTTGCAGCACGTAATGACATGAATAATCACATGAATAATCACATGAATAATCACATATATTTCTGTCTTATTACCTGCTGTGTGGAAACATGTTTACTGTTACTGAGATTAACATAAAACATCCTGTAAATCATTTTAATGACAGATTCTCTCATAATAATGTCTTAATATGTCAAAATAATGAGTTAATACTAACTAACTCATTGAACTCACTGGTTTGATGAAGTTTAACATCATAATAATTTACAGGATTTCTTTTTTCATCACAGAAATGTGTTTCCACACTTGCTCTTAACAAACATGTTTGTTTTCACACAATAAAATACATTCAATGTTGTGATAAAAATAACACAATAAAACATGATATGTTACATATGTTAATGATTAAAAACTACTTTTACTGTTCGCTGATACAAGAACCTGCAACGGCTGTACAACAGTACAACATTTAAAGGGACAGTTCAGGGTTTTTCAACTGCAGTTGTAAGAGAAACAAAAACACAAAGGTTAAAAATATTTGAAATATATCCTACACTTAAACTGATATTAAAGAAAAGAAAGTTGTCATGTTTAGAGAAAAAAGTTATGTTGAGAGAAAAAGTCACTAAAAAAGTCTTCATGTTTACAACAAAAAGTTGTGAGGAGAAAAAAATGTTTTAAAAACGTTGACGTTTGGTGAAAAATTGGTTCAGATTCACTGAAGTCTCACAACGACACAAACACACTAACAGACCAACAACTGCTGAGTTCTGTGAACTAAAATCACTGATTTTATGAATGGAGTTTGGTTGGTTTGCAGAGAGAGATTTATCTTATATAACAGTGATTTCCTGTCAGGAAAGTCTGTCTGACAGAAAGATAAAGAGGTGAAAATATTCTACATTAAACTGATATAGATTTTTTTAGGCGTCTAAAATCGGTGTTGCTGCTGACCGTGACCTCAGCAGGACACTGATTCACTTCCTTCACTGGTTCTCCTGCTGCTTCTCCAGACATCTACTGACTGTGGAGAAGAACCTCATAGAACCACACTGCAAATAATATGAACCGTCCCTTTAAATGTTTGTTTATTGACCATAATGATAACGAAGGGTTATAACAGCCCCTTCATAACCTTTATATTCATATTATAGAACACAGACATAATTTAATCAGCTGTTATATTAAATATAAATACACAGATATGATGTTGTTTATTTACAGTTTGTTACATAAATAAACTTTCTTTGATGTTTAAAATATAAACATTGATATAAAAATAAAAGTTTCTTCCTGTAGCGATCAATATATCGATCAGTGATCGGTACAATCGTTAGCGCCTGCTGCACATTGTCTCTGTGGAGGAAGGATAAATGATTGATGATTGATTATCAGTTGTTTGTGCTGCATGTCAGTGAGCTGCAGGTGGAGGCTGATCGATCACTCACCTCTCTGAGAGGAGGTGTAGTTGATGTTCTCGTAGACGGGACAGAGGAGGTGCTGCTCCTGCTCACTGCGGAGCTTCCTCGCCCTCAATACGTCCCGCACGCACTGATGAAGGTACGCATACTGACACTGAGGAGGAGGAGCAGAGAGGAGGAGCTACGTCAGGAGGAGGAGCAGAGAGGAGGAGCTACGTCAGGAGGAGGAGCAGAGAGGAGGAGCTACGTCAGGAGGAGGAGGAGCAGAGAGGAGGAGGAGCAGAGAGGAGGGGCTACGTCAGCAGGAGGAGGAGCAGAGAGGACGAGCTATGTCAGGAGGAGGAGGAGAGAGGAGGAGATACGTCAGGAGGAGGAGCAGGGAGGAGGTGCTGCTCCTGCTCACTGCGGAGCTTCCTCGCCCTCAATATGTCCCGCACGCACTGATGAAGGTACGCATACTGACACTGAGGAGGAGGAGCAGAGAGGAGGAGCTACGTCAGGAGGAGGAGCAGAGAGGAGGAGGAGCAGAGAGGAGGGGCTACGTCAGCAGGAGGAGGAGCAGAGAGGACGAGCTATGTCAGGAGGAGGAGGAGAGAGGAGGAGATACGTCAGGAGGAGGAGCAGGGAGGAGGTGCTGCTCCTGCTCACTGCGGAGCTTCCTCGCCCTCAATATGTCCCGCACGCACTGATGAAGGTACGCATACTGACACTGAGGAGGAGGAGCAGAGAGGAGGAGCTACGTCAGGAGGAGGAGGAGCAGAGAGGAGGGGCTACGTCAGAAGGAGGAGGAGCAGAGAGGAGGAGCCACATGAGGAGGAGGAGGAGCAGAGAGGAGGGGCTACGTCAGGAGGAGGAGGAGGAGCAGCGAGGAGGAGCTACGTCAGGAGGAGGAGCAGAGAGGAGGGGCTACGTCAGGAGGAGGAGCAGAGAGGAAGAGCTACGTCAGGAGGAGGAGGAGAGAGGAGGAGATACATCAGGAGGAGGAGGAGCAGGGAGGAGTAGCTCATTTCTCATAGATGGGACAGAGGAGGTGCTGCTCCTGCTCACTGCGGAGCTTCCTCGCCCTCAATACGTCCCGCACGCACTGATGAAGGTACGCATACTGACACTGAGGAGGAGGAGCAGAGAGGAGGAGCTACGTCAGGAGGAGGAGCAGAGAGGAGGAGCTACGTCAGGAGGAGGAGCAGAGAGGAGGAGGAGCAGAGAGGAGGAGCTACGTCAGGAGGAGGAGGAGCAGAGAGGAGGAGCTACGTCAGGAAGAGGAGGAGCAGAGAGGAGGAGCTACGTCAGGAGGAGGAGGAGCAGAGAGGAGCCACATGAGGAGGAGGAGGAGCAGAGAGGAGGAGCTACGTCAGAAGGAGGAGGAGCAGAGAGGAGGAGCTACGTCAGAAGGAGGAGGAGCAGAGAGGAGCCACATGAGGAGGAGAAGGAGCAGAGAGGAGGAGGAGCAGAGAGGAGGAGCTACGTCAGGAGGAGGAGGAGCAGAGAGGAGCTATGTCAGGGGGAGGAGGGGCTACAGGAGGAGGAAGCGCTACATCACAGTGATGGAGGAGCAGGGAGGAGGACGTACCTCCGTCTGCACCATGTGTGAGCGGTGAAGTCTCAGGTCAAACACGGAACCATAGATGTCCACAGTGTCTTTGGTGTCCAACTGCTGCAGAACTCGATCCAGAACAATGAAGGTTCCTGTACGACCCACTCCAGCACTGACACACACACACACACACACACACACACACACACACACACACACACACACACACACACACACACACACACACCAAACTCCAGTCAAAAAACATTCAATTTAACTCCAGCACTAATAAAAAGATGGGTTCTAATTGAGGAACCATGTCCTCAGATCTCAGGTAATTTTAGCAAAACAGTAGCTAACGAGCTGTTCTACATAAATTGTTAGGTAACTGTTTTACAGCTGATAGCTAATGTTAGCAAAATAGTAGCAAATTAACTGGCTGATCTACAGTAATCACTGAGAAGGGCCTGACTGTGTCCTCACAGGGTACAAGCTAACTGCTATCGTTAGTTAGCTAGTTCTGGGGTGGAAAGTTAGCAGCAGCTAAACACTAGAAAGACATGAAAGTGGCTGAAAGATTTCAGACACAACACAGTGATTTACTGCCAGTGGCTGGTAGATGCTAGTTAGCTAACATTTTCCTAGCTAATGTCAGCAAAACCCAAGCTAACAAACCAGCTACTGATCTAAGTAGAGTAGCTAGCATTTTGCTAACATTAGCTACCTTCACACATGACTGTATTTGTCATTTACAGGTTGAGCAGCAGCATCTTTAAATGGTCTTCAATATGTGGTTGTTATCACATTAAATTAAATCTTTTTAAGAAAAAAGTTTTATCAACTACTCATCTTTTCTTTTGAGATAATGTACTTTTCTTCTTTACATAAACGTGAATCTTTGAGTTTTTGAAACCCCCCACAAAAAATTGTTCAAAACTCATTGATTGATTTTTTGAGTTTCTAAAACCTAAAGACTAAATATTAAGTAGAAAAGTAAATTATCTCAACTAAAGATTATAAGTCGGGAAAATGTTTATTAGTTTATATCAAAACTTGAAAAAAAATTGAATTGAGCTCAAAAATGTATTGCGATGAATGTTTTTTTTTTTTTTTTTTTTTTTTTTTTACAGTATATAAACAACCAGAATGATATATTGCGGCAGAATTGTACAGAAAGGTGACAAATTAAAGAAATGTCAAATCTGTAAGTAGATTTTACATCCTCACAAAATAAAAGCTTATCAGACTTTTTAAATTTCTATTAAATATCAAATGATTCAGTCAGAGAGTGTTTTATTTTGAAAGTAACGTAGTCCTGAACCCTGAAAAAGACAGAACAGACGACAGAACAGTGGAACAGCAGTGTACCTGCAGTGGACCACAGTGGGTCCTGATCCAGGACTCCTGTTGACATAGTCCCGGACGGTCCGGACGAACTGGATCAGGGACTGAGTGGTCTCTGGGACTCCATGATCAGGCCACACAGTGTAATGAAACTGACGAACCAGGAGAGAGAAACTCAGCTGCTCCTCCTGATGGAAACACACACACACACACACACACACACACACACACACACACAGAGACACACACACACAGAGACACACACACACACACACACACACACACACACACACAGACACACACACACACAGACACCCACACACACAGAGACACACACACACACACACACACACACACACAGACACACACACACACACACACACACACACAGACACACACACACACACACACACAGACACACACACAGACACACACACACACACACACACACAGACACAGACACACACACACAGAGACACACACACACACACACACACACACACACACAGACAGACACACACACACACACACACACACAGACACACACACACACAAACACACACACACACACACACACAGACACACACAGAAAGAGACACACAGACACACACACACACAGACACAGGACAGAATGAAACATATGTTTATATGTGTTTAATGTAACTGACGCTTCGTTACATTAAACACATTTGAAAAAGTTTCTGTGTCAAACTTCAGAATCTTATAAATCTGACAGAATTTGATTTTGTTTATTTAAATTTAATGGTTTTAATGTGTAAATATTTGTTATTTTCACATTTTGCTGTTTTTATTTTAAACAGTATCCATGGTAACAGTACAGTCTGGGTCTGTTGTTCATAATGTAATAATATAATATTCTGTATATGAGATAATGTAGTGATCAAAGACGAGCAGACGATGTGGAGACGTACGCTGCAGATGTTGAACTCTCTGATGGTCCACTCAGGCAGGACGGACTCTGACAACATCTGGACGATCAGGTCTCCGTAGTACAGAGGGTCCTGATCAAAGGGCCAATAATGGTCACACTTCACCTGCACACGGGAACACGGAACACGGAACACGGAACACGGAACACACTTGAAACATATTCTGGAGACACAGAAACTGTTACAGTAACACAACATCAACAAAAACAGAACTAACCAGAAACGACAAACACTCAGACTGAAAGGAGGAGTTTATTTTTCATTTTTAAGTTTTTTATTTTTATTGGTATTTTTGAAGATATAAAACAGACTTATTTTTAAATTTAACCTACGAAAATAAAATGCAGTGAGATCATATTTTACAGAAATGATTCACTGTCTCATCCAGTGAAGTTTGAGTGAAACGATTCAGAATCAGATGACGACGACACAGAAACTGATGTCTGCATTAAATTATATTTAATATAAGAAGACAGAGTCTAAATCATAAAACGGATGTTTGTCAGTTTCACTGATTGTTATTAATGTTCATAGAGTCCACATTAAATGTTAGTCATCAGTTTAATTAGGGGGGGGGGTGTGCAAAGAGAAAATAATACAAAAATAAACAAATCAATGAAATAATAAATACATTTTAAAAAGAAGAAAAATTATATATATAATTTTTCTTCTGAGTCAATTATTTATTTGTTTTTGTTTTTTCACAGCTTTGGTCCTCAACTCGTCCTAAATGTTCACTCTACAAAACAAATAGCTGATCATCTTTCTGATTTTTAATATTGATAACTGACATGTTTTCAGATATATGTGATGAATGGAGCTCTGCAGACAGGCTTTATGGTGATGATGTGTATTTATTGATTATAGTTAATAGATTTATTATAGGGAATATCACAGATCATGTGACAGTGATGTGATGTCTTTATATCAGTGTGGCGGCCTGATGTTGTCTCCGTCTGTCTCCATCTCTTTCTGTCTGTCTGTCTCCGTCTGTCTCCATCTCTTTCTGTCTCTCTGTCTCTCACTGTCTCTCTCTGTCTCTGTCTCAGTCATGTCTCACTGCAGATGAGGACATGTTATAAACACTCACTCTGCCTTTCTCCACACACTGAGTCACCATGACGATGTTGTGGACATTCTGCTCCCAAATCAGCTTCCAGAAATCATCTTTAGTTCCCGGCAGAGGACCCTGAGTGGCAACGTACTCCCGCCGGAAGTTATTCCCCTGAAACACATGAAGGCTGACTTCAGGAGGAGCAGGAGGAGCAGGAGGAGCAGAAGGAACAGGAGGAGCAGGAGGAGCAGGAGGAACAGGAGGAGCAGGAGGAACAGGAGGAACAGGAGGAGCAGGAGGAACAGGAGGAGCAGGAGGAGCAGGAGGAGCAGGAGGAGCAGGAGGAGGAGGAGCAGGAGGAACAGGAGGAGCAGGAGGAGGAGGAGCAGGATGAACAGGAGGAGCAGGAGGAGGAGGAGCAGAAGGAACAGGAGGAGCAGGAGGAGCAGGAGGAACAGGAGGAACAGGAGGAGCAGGAGGTCCAGGAGGAACAGGAGGAGCAGGAGGAACAGGAGGAGCAGGAGGAGCAGGAGGAGGAACAGGAGGAACAGGAGGAGCAGGATGAACAGGAGGAGCAGGAGGAACAGGAGGAGCAGGAGGAGCAGGAGGAGCAGGAGGAGCAGGAGGAGGAGGAGCAGGAGGAACAGGAGGAGCAGGAGGAGGAGGAGCAGGATGAACAGGAGGAGCAGGAGGAGGAGGAGCAGGAGGAGCAGAAGGAACAGGAGGAGCAGGAGGAGCAGGAGGAACAGGAGGAGCAGGAGGAACAGGAGGAACAGGAGGAGCAGGAGGAGCAGGAGGAGCAGGAGGAGGAGGAGCAGGAGGAACAGGAGGAGCAGGAGGAGGAGGCGCAGGATGAACAGGAGGAGCAGGAGGAGCAGGAGGAGCAGGAGGAGGAGGAGCAGGAGGAGCAGGAGGAGCAGGAGGAGCAGGAGGAGGAGGAGCAGGAGGAGCAGGAGGAACAGGAGGAGCAGGAGGAGGAGGAGCAGGATGAACAGGAGGAGCAGGAGGAGCAGGAGGAGCAGGAGGAACAGGAGGTCCAGGAGGAACAGGAGGAACAGGAGGAGCAGGAGGAGCAGGAGGAGCAGGAGGAGCAGGATGAACAGGAGGAGCAGGAGGAGGAGGAGGAACAGGAGGAGCAGGATGAACAGGAGGAACAGGAGGAGCAGGAGGTACAGGAGGAACAGGAGGAGCAGGAGGAGCAGGAGGAGCAGGAGGAACAGGAGGAACAGGAGGAGCAGGAGGAACAGGAGGAGCAGGAGGAGCAGGAGGAACAGGAGGAGCAGGAGGAACAGGAGGAACAGGAGGAGCAGGAGGAACAGGAGGAGCAGGAGGAGCAGGAGGAGCAGGAGGAGGAGGAGCAGGAGGAACAGGAGGAGCAGGAGGAGGAGGAGCAGGATGAACAGGAGGAGCAGGAGGAGGAGGAGCAGAAGGAACAGGAGGAGCAGGAGGAGCAGGAGGAACAGGAGGAACAGGAGGAACAGGAGGAGCAGGAGGTCCAGGAGGAACAGGAGGAGCAGGAGGAACAGGAGGAGCAGGAGGAGCAGGAGGAGCAGGAGGAGGAGGAGCAGGATGAACAGGAGGAGCAGGAGGAGGAGGAGCAGGAGGAGCAGAAGGAACAGGAGGAGCAGGAGGAGCAGGAGGAACAGGAGGAGCAGGAGGAACAGGAGGAACAGGAGGAGCAGGAGGAGCAGGAGGAGCAGGAGGAGGAGGAGCAGGAGGAACAGGAGGAGCAGGAGGAGGAGGCGCAGGATGAACAGGAGGAGCAGGAGGAGCAGGAGGAGCAGGAGGAGGAGGAGCAGGAGGAGCAGGAGGAGCAGGAGGAGCAGGAGGAGGAGGAGCAGGAGGAGCAGGAGGAACAGGAGGAGCAGGAGGAGGAGGAGCAGGATGAACAGGAGGAGCAGGAGGAGCAGGAGGAGCAGGAGGAACAGGAGGTCCAGGAGGAACAGGAGGAACAGGAGGAGCAGGAGGAGCAGGAGGAGCAGGAGGAGCAGGATGAACAGGAGGAGCAGGAGGAGGAGGAGGAACAGGAGGAGCAGGATGAACAGGAGGAACAGGAGGAGCAGGAGGTACAGGAG
>NC_139329.1:40367242-40387242 GCF_056507025.1 Lutjanus erythropterus
AGGAGGAACAGGAGGAGCAGGAGGAACAGGAGGAGCAGGAGGAGCAGGAGGAAAAGGAGGAACAGGAGGAGCAGGAGGAGGAGGAGCAGGAGGAGCAGGAGGAACAGGAGGAGCAGGAGGAGGAGGAGCAGGAGGAACAGGAGGAACAGGAGGAGCAGGAGGAACAGGAGGAGCAGGAGGAACAGGAGGAGGAGGAGCAGGAGGAGCAGGAGGAACAGGAGGAGCAGGAGGAGGAGGAGGAACAGGAGGAGCAGGAGGAACAGGAGGAAAAGGAGGAGCAGGAGGAGCAGGAGGAACAGGAGGAGCAGGAGGAGCAGGAGGAACAGGAGGAAAAGGAGGTCCAGGAGGTCCAGGAGGAACAGGAGGAGCAGGAGGAGCAGGAGGAGCAGGAGGAACAGGAGGAAAAGGAGGTCCAGGAGGTCCAGGAGGAGCAGGAGGAGCAGGAGGAACAGGAGGAGCAGGAGGAGCAGGAGGAAAAGGAGGTCCAGGAGGTCCAGGAGGAACAGGAGGAGCAGGCGGAGCAGGAGGAGCAGAAGGAGCAGGAGGAGCAGGAGGAACAGGAGGAACAGGAGGAGCAGGAGGAACAGGAGGAACAGGAGGAGCAGGAGGAACAGGAGGAACAGGAGGAACAGGAGGAGCAGGAGGAGCAGGAGGAACAGGAGGAGCAGGAGGAACAGGAGGAACAGGAGGAGCAGGAGGAGCAGGAGGAACAGGAGGAGCAGGAGGAACAGGAGGAGCAGGATGAACAGGAGGAGCAGGAGGAGCAGGAGGAACAGGAGGAGCAGGAGGAACAGGAGGAACAGGAGGAGCAGGAGGAACAGGAGGAACAGGAGGAACAGGAGGAGCAGGAGGAACAGGAGGAGGAGGAGCAGGAGGAGCAGGAGGAGCAGAAGGAACAGGAGGAGCAGGAGGAACAGGAGGAACAGGAGGAGGAGGAGCAGGAGGAACAGGAGGAGCAGGAGGAAGAGGAGCAGGAGGAACAGGAGGAGCAGGAGGAAGAGGAGCAGGAGGAACAGGAGGAACAGGAGGAGCAGGAGGAGCAGGAGGAGGAGGAGCAGGAGGAACAGGAGGAGCAGGAGGAGGAGGAGCAGGAGGAACAGGAGGAGCAGGAGGAGGAGGAGGAACAGGAGGAGCAGGAGGAGCAGGAGGAGCAGGATGAACAGGAGGAGCAGGAGGAACAGGAGGAGCAGGAGGAGCAGAAGGAACAGGAGGAGCAGGAGGAGCAGGAGGAGGAGGAGCAGGAGGAACAGGAGGAGCAGGAGGAGGAGGAGCAGGAGGAACAGGAGGAGCAGGAGGAGGAGGAGGAACAGGAGGAGCAGGAGGAGCAGGAGGAGCAGGATGAACAGGAGGAGCAGGAGGAACAGGAGGAGCAGGAGGAGCAGAAGGAACAGGAGGAGCAGGAGGAGCAGGAGGAGGAGGAGCAGGAGGAGCAGGAGGAACAGGAGGAACAGGAGGAGCAGGAGGAGGAGGAGCAGGAGGAGCAGGAGGAACAGGAGGAGCAGGAGGAGCAGGAGGAACAGGAGGAACAGGAGGAGCAGGAGGAGGAACAGGAGGAGCAGGAGGAGGAGGAGCAGGAAGAGCAGGAGGAGCAGGAGGAACAGGAGGTCCAGGAGGAACAGGAGGAACAGGAGGAACAGGATGAACAGGAAGAGCAGGAGGAGCAGGAGGAGCAGGAGGAACAGGAGGAGCAGGATGAACAGGAGGAACAGGAGGAGCAGGAGGTACAGGAGGAACAGGAGGAGCAGGAGGAGCAGGAGGAGCAGGAGGAGGAACAGGAGGAACAGGAGGAGCAGGATGAACAGGAGGAGCAGGAGGAACAGGAGGAGGAACAGGAGGAACAGGAGGAGGAACAGGAGGAGCAGGAGGTACAGGAGGAACAGGAGGAACAGGAGGAGGAACAGGAGGAGCAGGAGGAGGAGGAGCAGGAAGAGCAGGAGGAGCAGGAGGAACAGGAGGTCCAGGAGGAACAGGAGGAACAGGAGGAACAGGATGAACAGGAAGAGCAGGAGGAGCAGGAGGAGCAGGAGGAACAGGAGGAGCAGGATGAACAGGAGGAACAGGAGGAGCAGGAGGTACAGGAGGAACAGGAGGAGCAGGAGGAGCAGGAGGAACAGGAGGAACAGGAAGAGCAGGAGGAGCAGGAGGAGCAGGAGGAACAGGAGGAGCAGGATGAACAGGAGGAACAGGAGGAGCAGGAGGAACAGGAGGAGCAGGAGGAACAGGAGGAACAGGAGGAAAAGGAGGAACAGGAGGAGCAGGAGGAGCAGGAGGAACAGGAGGAGCAGGAGGAACAGGAGGAACAGGAGGAAAAGGAGGAACAGGAGGAGCAGGAGGAGCAGGAGGAGCAGGAGGAACAGGAGGAACAGGAGGAAAAGGAGGAACAGGAGGAGCAGGAGGAGCAGGAGGAACAGGAGGAACAGGAGGAGCAGGAAGAGCAGGAGGAGCAGGAGGAACAGGAGGAACAGGATGAACAGGAAGAGCAGGAGGAGCAGGAGGAGCAGGAGGAGCAGGAGGAGCAGGAGGAGCAGGTAAACGATGAACTGTATGAAGTTCATGATCAGAACGTTGTTCTCACAGGGATGTAACTGGCGTTGATGTAGTCAGAACATGGATCATCGTCCACGTAGGACAGTTTCACCCTCGTCGAGTCGTCTGAACACACACACACACACACACACACACACACACACACACACACACACACACACACACACACACAGACACACACACACACACACACACACACACACACAAGAAGACTTCATACATGATGAGGCCATGAACATGAGAACATGAGAACATGAGAACATGTGTGTGACTCACAGGGCAGGATGTTGTTGTATCGGTTCTTGCCGCGGTTCTCCGGCAGCAGAGCAGAGTCCAAAGGCTGATTACGACCAACATCCTTCAGATCCTGATGGAACAAAACACAACTAGTGTCTTTTTTTTTAGTTGTGTTACAGTGAAGAGACGATTTAGTTTCATTGTATCTGAGTTGTTTTCACAGAAATCGTGGTGCGTTCACTGACCTCGTACTCCTGTGACAGCAGGTAGTGTGAGTCGGCCTGCAGTTTGTTGTAGTGACTCTCAAAGTTCTGGATCTTGATGGGACTGAAGGACAAAAACCAAAATGTCTGAATAATAAAAGACAAACAGCTGATGGCATCAAATAAAACACAGAATTCTTAATAATAATAAATCCGTACAAATAAAAAGTCTGTAACTTTAAATCAAAACAGTGAGACTCACCTGGAGATACGACGGTTACTGTGAGACAAGAAGAGACACACAAACAAAACTTATGAAGAATTTATAAAACATGACGTTTTGTTCTAACTTAAACATTTTATACAAATACAGATGAAACAGGAAAATCATGCTACAGTGTGAGTGTTGCAGTACAGGAGTACTAATCAGTACTAATCAGTACTAATCAGTACTAATCAGTACTAATCAGCAATAATCACTAGTAATCAGTATTTAGTTACCTTCTGCCCCCCAGGTGAGCTATTGCAGGTGATGTTCTCTCTCTCTCTCTCCTCACACTCATCCTGACTGTCGCTCGCTCCTCGACACTGAAACACAGCACAGATGTTGTTAATACAGGTGAGACCTGCTGCACCTTCACGCAGGAAGAACACACCTGCATCATCGTCCAATCACAGTGTCAGACATCAGAAATATTTTTTTTTTATCTTTAATGACTGAATCAGTGTTTGTTTAAGAAAATGTGTGACTGTTGCAGTAACTCATTCATTCATTCATTCATTCATTCATTTTCTGTAAACACTTAGTCCGTAAGGGTCGGGGGGGTGGAGCCTATCCCAGCTGACACTGGGTGAGAGGCGGGGTTCACCCTGGACAAGTCGCCAGTTCATCACAGGACTGACACACAGAGACAGACGACCACTGACATTCACATTCACACCTACAGACAATTTAGAGTCACCAGTTAACCTGCATGCATGTCTGTGGACTGTGGGAGGAAGCCGGAGAACCCAGAGAGAACCCACGCAGACACGGGGAGAACATGCAAACTCCACACAGAAAGACCCTGATCCAACACCTGACACACACACAACACCTGACACACACACAACACCTGACACACACAACACCTGACACACACAACACCTGACACACACAACACCTGACACACACACAACACCTGACACACACACAACACCTGACACACACAACACCTGACACACACAACACCTGAGACACACAACACCTGACACACACACAACACCTGACACACACAACACCTGACACACACAACACCTGAGACACACAACACCTGACACACACACAACACCTGACACACACACAACACCTGACACACACACAACTGCAGGTGTTTTGAAGAATGTCCCGCGGCTGAACGAACACTAAAGTGTGTGTTGAGTTTTCCTGAGATCCCAGCAGGCGGCGCTCCGAGGAAACGAGGCTGGGAACCAGTGACTTAGATTAAAAGTGATGACATCATCCCATCAGACGTGTTTAGAACAGAAACGCAGCGTGAAGAAGCTTTAAGTTAATGAAGAAACACAAAGAGCTGAATCACACTGTAAAATGAAAAGTGTGTCTGTGTGTGTCTGTCGTGTGTCTGTCGTGTGTCTGTGTCGTGTGTCTGTCGTGAGTCTGTCGTGTGTCTGTGTGTGTCTGTCGTGTGTCTGTCGTGTGTCTGTCGTGAGTCTGTCGTGTGTCTGTCGTGTGTCTGTCGTGAGTCTGTCGTGTGTCTGTCGTGTGTCTGTCGTGAGTCTGTCGTGTGTCTGTCGTGTGTCTGTCGTGTGTCTGTCGTTTGTCTGTCGTGTGTCTGTCGTGTGTTTGTCGTGTGTCTGTGTGTGTCTGTGTGTGTCTGTCGTGTGTCTGTCGTGTGTCTGTCGTGTGTCTGTGTGTGTCTGTCGTGTGTCTGTCGTTTGTCTGTCGTGTGTCTGTCGTGTGTTTGTCGTGTGTCTGTGTGTGTCTGTCGTGTGTCTGTCGTGTGTCTGTGTGTGTTTGTCGTGTGTCTGTGGTGTGTCTGTGGTGTGTCTGTGGTGTGTCTGTCGTGTGTCTGTCGTGTGTCTGTGGTGTGTCTGTCGTGTGTCTGTTGTTTGTCTGTCGTGTGTCTGTGTGTGTTTGTCGTGTGTCTGTGGTGTGTCTGTCGTGAGTCTGTCGTGTGTCTGTGTGTGTCTGTCGTGTGTCTGTCGTGTGTCTGTCGTGTGTCTGTGTGTGTTTGTCGTGTGTCTGTCGTGTGTCTGTCGTGTGTCTGTCGTGTACATAAACATGTCAGTGACCTGCAGCAGCGTCATGTTTTCATACTCACACTTTTCGAGCCTTGTGTCTGGTGATGAGTAGAGCGGCGACTCCCACCATCATGACGATGAGGAAGAGGCCGGCGCTGACGCCTTCGATCACGCCGCTCAGAGGTTCTGCAAGACGACACAAAATACTTCAACTTCTCTTCAAACATTCTCTCACTTTGTTCTGCTATTTTGTCTGTTCTTTTACAGAACTTCATTTTATATAGTTTTCTGCTCACCTGCCTCAGTGACCACAGGTAACGACAGGTAAGTGTCAGCGAACAGAGGAGAGCTGAACTCGTTCTTCTCCTCATCAAACAGCTGAGTGAAAGCTCGCACACTGAGCCTTCAAACACAACGACACGCCGTCAACAGACACATCCTGCTCCTGTAAATCATCTCAACATGCAGCGCTTTTATTCAGCTGTCAGGACACACAGGTTCCTTAAATTCACCTGAACTGATCTGAGACCTTTGTAAAAAACAGAAATGAAGTTTCTGCTGCTGCAGAGACTCGAATCTATGACTGGAAATCAATTAATGAATATCAGGAGGATCGAAAATAGTAAAAAGTATCATTTGACAAATGCAAAGTAAAATTGTCACAGAGATTCAAAAACTGCTTTTTCTTTACTGACAAAAATAAAAAAAATAATACAAATAAGTAACAACAGACAAAAGTAAACAGCAGATTTGTTTTATTTTTTAACGTACCTGTAGGCGGTCTTGGGTTTGAGGGGCCCATCACAGAACAGTTTCAGGTGTCCCTGCAGGGGCTCCTGTTGATCCGGGTCACAGGGGCCTCCCAGTGTGTCCATGCCGGTTCCCAGGCTGAGCTGGAATTTGTGGGAGGAGCCATCGGGCCCCTCGGGGCCCTCGCCACACTGACTGGGGAAGTAACTGGTCTGATAGGATTTAATGGAGCTGTTGGATTTATAGTCCAGGTAGGAGGGGAGGGGGTCCATCTGCTCCGGCTGGACATCCTCCACACCTGAGACACATTACAGAGACAGAGGACAGGTCAGAGGCAAGACAGGTGAGAGAGAGGACAGGTGAGACACGACAAGTGAAAGACAGAGCAAGTGAGAGACGTGAGAGATGGGACACATGAGGGACAGAAGACAGGTGAGAGACAGAACAGACAAGAGACAGAGACAGGTAGGTGGACAGGGACAGGCAGGTGGACAGAGACAGGCAGGTGGACAGGGACAGGCAGGTGGACAGGGACAGGCAGGTGTACAGGGACAGGTAGGTGGACAGAGACAGGCAGGTGGACAGGGACAGGCAGGTGGACAGGGACAGGCAGGTGGACAGAGACAGGCAGGTGGACAGGGACAGGCAGGTGTACAGGGACAGGCAGGTGGACAGAGACAGGCAGGTGGACAGGGACAGGTAGGTGGACAGGGACAGGCAGGTGGACAGAGACAGGTAGGTGGACAGGGACAGGTAGGAGTCTGTTCGTAGTGTTCCAGGTTCACCTGAACTCTCAGTCACCACCACAGTGAAGAACCGAACGGCTCCGTTGACGTCACTGAACCAGCTGCAGTTGAACCTGAATAAGATGGAGGACTTGGTGACCACAGAAGACCTGTCACTGACCCGAGTACTGAGGGGGGGCACCGGAGGACCTGCAGCGACCGAGAGGACAGGACGTTTAGAGACAGGACGTTTAGAGACAGGACGTTTAGAGACAGGACGTTTAGAGACATGAACCTGACAGACACTAGCATGACCCTAACTCCTTCATGTCTGATGTCACATGACCATCACATCTGAGGTCACATGACCCTGACCTCTGAGGTCACGTGATGCTGATGTCTCACACCCTGTGGACTCTTACGGTCGATCATGGTGACCACGCTGTCCTGTGCCTCCTCACTCGTCGCCCCGTCAGAGATGACCTTCACGGACACCGTGTAGCGTTTGTGGGGCTCCAGCTGCGTGATGACATAAGAGGTGGAGTCTCTGCCGGTGCGTCGGGAGTACACAAGGACTCGGGAGTCCTGGTGGAGACACTCGATGGTGTACGAGTTGTAGTCAGCCTCTGGGGGCCCCCAGGAGCACGAGATAGAGGTGGAGCTCTGAGGACGACAGTGGAGGCCGTGGACTCGCTCTGGTTCTGCAGAGACACGACATGACGACACATGACACTTACACCGTTTTCATCTTCTTATGTCTTTTACATCATTTTTGTCTCGTTACTTTGTTTTTGTCTTCTTGCATCTTTTCCATCGTTTTTGTCTGTTTTAATTTTTTCATGTTGTTTTCTTTTTGCTACGTTGTTTTTATCGTTACCTTGTTTTTCTTGTCACGTTCTTTTTGTCATGTTACATTTTAGTGCTTAATTTTCATGTTCTCTTCTAATTTTTATCTTTTACATCATTTTCAGCTTCTTATGTCTTTTACTTTGTTTTTGTCTTGTTACGTGTTTTAACTTAATAATTTTAATTTTTTTTGTCCTGTTGCATCTTTAACGTAGTTTTCCATCTTGTTCCGTCTGTCCTGTCTGATGTCCTCTGATGGATCAACCAGTGAATCGTCTTTTCTGCGTCTTATTGTTTCGTCCATTCAGGCTGAAATCAGTCTTGATGTTTGAAGGCGGCGCACAATGATGCAAAATAACAATAATCAATAATTCACTTCAAAGTCATTAAAACTAAAATAACGAGTCTGTTTAGAAAATCTGAGGAGGAGAAAGTTCAGATTTTTGAAATTAGATGCTAACAACAACCGAAAACTGTTGTTCAGACAGCAAATTACTATTTTTACTTTTTTTAAACCTCTTATTCTGTTTTCTCTTAATGTAAACATATCTTTACGTTTTTATTCATTTTCCATCTTTATCTTTCTTTTTCCTCGTGCTAAACAAAGACCAAAATATCATCAGAGGAACTTCACAGAGTGTAAACTCTTTATGTGAGATGATTGTATGTTTTTTAATGTTTGCAGGAGCAGTGCTGCCACCTACTGGTCCGGATGCTGTTGTGGATGGGGTCGCTGTAGGTGGGTGGGGCCCCGGACCCCGTGGCCCCGCTGACAGTGCGGAGGCTGAAGGTGTACAGCCGTCCAGGGAACAGGCCTTTCAGGATGCGGCTGCCGGAGGTGCGGCTGTGGTACGGGTTGATGACAGACAGCTGGTCAACAGGCGTCCACTGCAGGTCGAAGTCATCGTAGTCGGAGCCGATGGGGCCGCTCCATGTGATCTCCACGGATGTGTTGGTGACCCCCCCGAACAGGAAGGAGGTGGCAGGTCTGGGAGCTGACGGGGACACAAAACAGAAGAAAAATGTTTGTTAGATGGACTCACAAAAGGTTTTCTTCCATTTAAACATGTTTTCATGAGTACGGCAGGGCTGCAGCGCCCCCTGTTGGCCACACTGATCTCTGATAAAATGACTGGAGGGACAAAGAGAACAATAAGAGAACCAGTAACACATACGTGGTTTTATTCTGCTAAAACTTTGTTTTGTTTTCAGCCGGTTGAAAAATGAACAAAAACAGACTGAAGGTGAGCTGAGTCGTCGTCACATGCACTTATTCTTAACTCCAGCACAAACATAAACATGAATTATGCTATTATTAACACTTATCAATGTTAATAAGCATTATTACCTATTAACTTCTGCTTATTACAAGCACCTTACTATAAAATCTTACCTTCATTTTTTTTCATTTGTTTTGGACCATTTCAAGTGAAAAAACAAGATTTTTCATGTTCTTTTCTGTTTATGTTGAGCTAAAACTTTCACCTGAGGTGACGTCACGACGTTACATCACGATCTAAGCTTCATCTTTTACTTTTAAGATGTTCTGAACACAATGGAATAAGATTTATTATTTTTATTTATTATAATATTTTGTTATAATTATAATTTATAATAATGCTTAATATTTACTTAAACATTTTTAATGCTTCTCCAGAACATTGTTGTCCATAACAACAACAACAACAACAACAACAACAACAACAACAACGATAATAATGATAATTGTAACACTGATGAATGATGTGAGCTGTTCTCTCACCAGTCCTGCCCAGCGTGCTCGCTCGGTTGCTCAGCTCTCCACTCTGACTCAGCACCTCAGCTCGGTACAGTCGACCGGGGACCAGGCCTGAGAAGACAAACTCAGTGACGCCTGAGCTCACCTGCTGCCTGCCCGCCTGAACGCCATCGGGGTCGTAGAGGGTCAGCAGGTAGCCACTCAGGTCACCACCACCCTGCTCCCAGTTCACCCACAGAGCATCAGACTGGTTCCCACTGTGAGCCTTCAGAGATGCCACAGCTGCTGGGACTGAAGACGAGACGCAGGGCCACAAAGGTTTTACTCAAACTTATACAACCTGTTAGTCCAAACTGTGGGAATAGCACATCTCACCTGTCCTGGCCCAGATAGCTGATTGGTTGCTGTGCTTGCCACTGTGCGTCACCACCTCCATCCTGTACAGAGCTCCAGGTGTGAGACCCTGGAAGGAGCACTGCTGACTGCTGGACTGGCCTGGTCTGCTCTCCTGCAGTGAGTCATCGCTTTTAAACAAAAAGATCTCATAATTGTCAAAGTTTCCCTCTGGTGGAGACCAGTGGAAGGACAGACTGGTGGTGGTGTTGGCTTTAATGGACAGATCGGACACAGCCGCAGGACCTGACGGAGGAGGAGGAGGAGGAGGAGGAGGAGGAAGAGGAGGAGGAGGAGGAGGAGAAAGTGCAGGAGTGTTTTTAACATCAGTGTGTTCTTTATTTAATCGGTTCAGTCTGTTAACACTCAGGTTAAAGTTGCTGTTGTGTATTTTTCTCAAACCTTTTTCTATAAATATTATGTTTTTGCTTTTTTCAATTATTCAGAATTTTTCTTCAAATCTATCAATGTCTTTTTTGCTTTACACCTATCTGATTGAATATTATTCTTTTTTTTCCAAAATATAGTGATTTCTTTTCAGTATGTCACAATGAGAGTGAAAATATTTTCTCAAAATATTAGAATATAGATTTCTTTTCAAAAGATAAAAACATCTTTTCATGAAAAGTTCAGGGCTGCGTGTCGATGTATCTTAGGGCTCTACGAAGGTCTCTAAGATATACCTTAGCAAAGGAACTTGTTTTCCTACGAGTGTTTTCCAAACTGTCCCTTAGCGGGTTCTCTTACAAAGAGCTGTTAAGGTACATCGTAAGTTGGAGCTGTCCTTCGCCACTGGATTTTATTATTAAATATTTGAATATTGCTTTTTGTTGAGGTGTAACAACCTATTTTCACTACGAACTGAAATGTTTTTGAAATGTCAAAATTTATTCCTTCTCCTTTGTCCCCTCCCATTCTCTGCTGTCTGAGTTGTAAACAGGAAGTCTTACGTGTGCGAGCCTCCACACTGATACCCGAGCTGTGGACACCTCCGCTGGTGGTCTGGACCAGAACTCGGTACTTCTTACCCGGGGTGAGGTCATTGAACCTGAACCTGATTTGACCTGAGGGCTGAGAGCAGTTTGTCACCAGAGCGCCCCGCTCGTCCAGCAGCTGCAGGACGTAACCGTCAGACACGCCCAGAGCGTCCTGCCAGCTCACCTGCAGGCTGCAGGTGGACTGCAGGTCGTCCACCTGGAGACCCGTCACTGCTGATGGCACTGAAGACAGAGAGAGAGAGAGAGAGAGAGAGAGAGAGAGAGAGAGAGAGAGAGAGAGAGGTCATAATAAAATATAAACTGAACACACATTATTATTAAATGAATTTTCCATAATAATTCAGATGATCGTTTATGTTTCTTTCAAATGTCCAGTTGTTTCTAGTTTGTAAATAAACAGTGAGTCTTCTCTTAATACCTGATTCATACAAATAAACATAAAAAAAGATGTAAACACGAGCAAATTAAATAATTAATTAATGCAGAAATAAATAGTTAAATATGTAAATAAAGGATAAATAAATACATTTTGGTGGTGACAAATGCAATTTATGTATTTTTGCATACATCAATTAAGTATTTCTACATTTATCCGTGTGTCTGATTTGTCCGTCCTGCGGCCGTGTTGTTGTTGTTGTTGTTGTTGTTGTTGTTGTTGTTGCTGCTGATTTGTTTAGAAATATAATTGAATATTAATGACCTTGTATTAGTATAACAGTAGTATTTCCTGTCTCTGACCTGTCCGTCCTGCGGCCGTGTTGTTGTTGAGCAGATCTCCGCTCACAGACTGAACCATCATGGTGTACATCTGTCCAGGCTGCAGGGACCCAAATGTCACCTCGTTGTGGTGTTTGAGGACAGGACGGACATCCAGCTGTCTGTTCTCTCCGAACAGAAAGACAGAGTATCCGTCCACATCGCCCTGACCAGGCGTCCAGCTCACCTTCAGACTGCTGGTGTCTCCACTGTTACTGACATGGATGTTCTTCACTGCACTGGGGACTAATGAGACAGGAGACAGACATATTGAAACCACAGTCTGAATGATTCATTCACCAACTCTTGATTCTCTTGAGTGTTCCTTATGTTCCACTGAGGAACACATTGGTTTTCTCATGTAAGAACCACACCAACAGACACATTTATTCTTCAGTATTAAAGAGAACTTTAGGACCCGGCAGTATCCGTCTGACCTGTGCGTCCCTCGATGAACTGGGCCCTTTGGTTGGGGCCACTGAAGGTGGACACCAGGATCTTGTAGAGGCGTCCAGGTGTGAGCGAGGACAGGTGACACTGTCCCACACCGCTGCTCAGCGTGATGGGAGGGAACACCTTCATGTCGTTAAACAACAGCTGCACCTCATAGTGATCCACGTCACCCAGAGCCGCCGCCCACGTCACCCGCAGGTCCTCTGTCCCCCGACCGGCCAGAGCCAGAGACCGCACCACTGCCGGGACTGAGGGACGGGTAGGACATGTTAGCAGCTTTTAATGAACACTACAGTTAGCTGCTACTAGCAAACATTACTGTTAGAGACGGTTCAGCGGGGTGAGACGTGACTCACAGGTCCTGCCGTGTGTGGAGGCCGTGGTCTCGTACTTCCCACTCCAGGTGCTGACCAGCACAGAGTAGAGTCTGCCGGGCACCAAGCCGGTGAATACACACTCGTTCTGTGTCTTGAGAACCGTCTGGTTCTGCAGGAACACGTTGTTGTGTTTGATGAACACCTGGTAGAAGTCAAAGTCTCCGGCGGCGTGACGCCAGTACACCTTTAGGTAGTCGTCACGAGCGGCATGAGTCGCTGTTGGGTTCTGAACCTTTGATGGTTCTGAAAGACAACAGACGTGACAGGAAATACCTCAAATACACCAATGATTCAAGTCCAGTCAAGTCACAAGTCATTCCTGTTAAAATCCAAATCACAAGTCATTGGTGGTAAAGTCCAAGTCATGTTGACGATGATGATGATGATGATGATGATGATGATGATGATGATGACGGTGTACTCACGCGTCCTCTCCTGGATGAAGGTGTGGTTGAGGTGTGGTCCACTGCGGGACGTGATGGAGATGTTGTAGAGACGTCCTGACACCAGAGAGTTGAAGACACACTCTGGACTGGACTTGGACACGGAGACTGTGTGAAGTGTCTTCTCGTGGTCGCTCAGAGTCACCAGGTAACTGTCCACGTCACCTGCAGATGGACGCCACGACACGCTGAGGAAGTCCATCCGACCGTTGTTACTGACTGTCACCTCGCCAACTGCAGCCGGGACTGATGGGGGGGGGGGGGGGCAGAGAAGACACGAAGAGGACATACTGTCTCATTTCAAAGTCCATAAGATAAAGTCATTAAAGTCCGGATGATTCTCTCTGTGGATTTATGGATGTTTACTTTTTTACTTTATGACAAAAGTTTTAGCTTTTCTTCTTTGGACAAACTTCAATTGTTCAGTTTTAGAGACTCAAAAGGTTTTACTCAAAAAAAAATAAATAAAAAAAATAAAAAACATCATAGAAGTCAAAGTGAATGATGGATAAAATTTCCAAATATAAACTTCAGTTAAAATCATTTAATTTTCGGGCACCAATCAGGTTGATGCTTCACTGTGACAAGGTTTTGAAATTCTTTCTTTTCAGCAATTTCTTTCCCCTTTTTTGGGGGGGCGGGGGCTCAAACCTCACTTTACAATAAATAAATAAATAAATAAATAAATAAACAGTTGCTTCAGCCACTAGATGGAGACAGAGACAGCGTGATCCTATGAAAGACTGAGGACGCCTCCAGCTCTCTCTTCATTTAGAGCCAAAATGAAAATGACTACAGAGACTGAATCTAAAAGGTCGGGACAGATTTGGACACTTCTCAGTCAAAATACATTATAAAAGTTGTGGCTGGATGGAAACTCTGATGTCGAGGTGACAGTGAATGCAGCACATGGCGTTCAAACCTTTTTAATGATCTGTTCTGTCCACATTTTACACTAAATGATGATCAATGAAAAATGTTTTAGGCTTTAAAAATAAAACAGTAATTTATTTCTAGTTCCAGCTGTGGATATTTATACTCAACATTTTACTTGTGTCTCAATAACTTTGTGTTTTTGAGTCAAACATTTGGTCTTTTCCAAACAAATATTGATCTGTATGATTGTTTGTGTTCAACTAACCTGCCTTCCCGTCAATATTCCTCTAGATCTGCCGCTGGGCGGGAACTGACTCAAATGACTACAGAAATGATTGATTACTGATCAGGAGTGTTTGATTAGCATCTTCTGATCACAATCAGCAGGTCAGACCTGATCTATGGTTCATGGCTGGATGAAGTTTTGGCTGATTGTTCACTGAGTTTTGGTTGTGGTGATCAATCATTGGAGCCTCAGGTATCATGTGACGTCTTGTTTGTGTAGCAGAATGCTAACAGTGGAAATGTGGCGACTGGACAGAATAATCTTAGATTAAATCTGTCCTCACTGACATGGAACAAACTTTCCAGCAGTGGTAATGTAGTATTAATGTAGTATTAATGTAGTATTATTACACAGTATTAATTATAACCAGGGGTGGGACTCGATTAAAAAAAATAATCTAATTAATTACAGGCTTTGTGATTAATTAATCTCAATTAATCACATTTTAACAATATTTGCCACAAGAAGCAACATTTTTGAATTTAAATGGATTTTGGTTTATGACTGAATCAAATGAGACACATGCAAACATTTAAACAACAAAATGGAACTATAAATCATAGTGGTGGTTATATTCAAGCTTTCATAGAACTTTATTTAAACTCAGAAGTGTTTTGTCCGTCTGATTGTGTTGATGAAGTCGTCTTTCTGTGCTCTTTGTGCTTCTTTCATGGATAAACAGGATACGTAGTTAAATTGTTTATTTTCTTTATGATCACGAGTCTTCTGGTATAAATTAGAGCACTGACTCGAACAGCAGCTCATCTCTCAGAGCGGCCTGCTGTGAATGACGGGTCAGCGTGATCAGTGATCAGTGATCAGTGATCAGTGTGATCAGTGATCAGTGATCAGTGTGATCAGTGTGATCAGCGTGATCAGTGATCAGTGATCAGTGTGATCGGCGTGATCAGTGATCAGTGATCAGCGTGATCAGTGATCAGTGATCAGCGTGATCAGTGTGATCAGCGTGATCAGTGATCAGCGTGATCAGTGATCAGTGTGATCAGTGTGATCAGCGTGATCAGTGTGATCAGTGTGATCAGTGATCAGTGTGATCAGTGTGATCAGCGTGATCAGCGTGATCAGTGATCAGTGTGATCAGTGATCAGCGTGATCAGCGTGATCAGTGTGATCAGCGATCAGCGTGATCAGCGTGATCAGTGTGATCAGCGTGATCAGCGTGATCAGTGTGATCAGCGTGATCAGTGATCAGCGTGATCAGTGATCAGCGTGATCAGCGTGATCAGCGTGATCAGTGTGATCAGTGTGATCAGTGATCAGCGTGATCAGCGTGATCAGCGTGATCAGCGTGATCAGTGTGATCAGTGATCAGCGTGATCAGCGTGATCAGCGTGATCAGTGTGATCAGTGATCAGTGTGATCAGCGTGATCAGTGTGATCAGCGTGATCAGTGTGATCAGTGTGATCAGTGATCAGTGTGATCAGTGTGATCAGTGATCAGTGATCAGCGGAGAGGAATTCATGCTCTAACAAACGTTCTGTGTCGTCTGGAGAGAAAACTGACATTAAATGCATTAATTTTTTTGATGCGTTAATTTTTTTGTAATTAATTAATTTTAATTAACGTGTTAAAGTCGCACCCCTAATTATTACATATTGTCCTCGTCATGATGTCACACTGACATCCTGCTGACTCACACACACACACACACACACACACACACACACACAGACACACACACACACACACACAGACACACACACACACACACACACAGTTTTGAATACAATTTCAAATGTAACCTGATGAAAATCAGCAGTCGGCTCTGACTGTTACCATGGTAACATGTCTGTGACACATCTCATTTTATTGGCTCACAGTTAATTTGTCTTTTTTTTGTGAAACGGTCGAATCTCAGAGTTAAGACAAGTCTAAAACATCTTGGTGAAAGCAGGACCTCCTCCAGCTGTGTCCCCGATGTGTCCCCGATGTGTCCCCGATGTGTCCCCAGCTGTGTCCCCAGCTGTGTCCCCGATGTGTCCCCAGATGTGTCCCCGATGTGTCCCCGATGTGTCCCCAGCTGTGTCCCCAGCTGTATCTCCAGCTGTGTCCCTGATGTGTCCCCAGCTGTGTCCCCGATGTGTCCCCGATGTGTCCCCAGCTGTGTCCCCAGCTGTGTCCCCGATGTGTCCCCAGCTGTGTCCCCGATGTGTCCCCAGATGTGTCCCCAGCTGTGTCCCCAGCTATGTCCCCGATGTGTCCCCAGATGTGTCCCCAGCTGTGTCCCCAGCTGTGTCCCCAGTTGTGTCCCTGATGTGTCCCCAGATGTGTCCCCAGCTGTGTCCCCAGCTGTGTCCCCAGTTGTGTCCCTGATGTGTCCCCAGATGTGTCCCCAGATGTGTCCCTGTCAGTCTTACCAGTGCGTCCCTCTGCCACACTCTGTCTGGAGGTGAGTCCAGCAGTGATGGAGGTCAGCACCACCCTGTACAGAGCTCCAGGTCTCAGAGCGCTGAAGCTGATGCTGCTCGTCTCCACCTCGACGCTCTGGTTCTTAATGACGCTGCTGTCATGGACCAGCAGGACACGGTACGAGTCCACATCTCCGGAGGCTCTGACCCACTCAGCCTGAAGACTGTCTGTGCTTCCCCTGTTGGAGACGTGCAGCTGGGACACCTGAGCCGGAGCTGAGAGGGACACGCAGAGACAGAGACATCAGCTTCTTCACAGCAGACGTTTTGACTCGTCTCAGCGGGAAACTAATGATCTTTATGAATTTCATCCATGAAGTTACAGAAATGAATTAAATGAATAATGTTACAGTCTGTGTTTGAAATTTCATCATGTTCTTTAATCGTCTGTTCGCTAACGGCTCTGTTCATAACTTCAAGCTAACTGATAACTGTTTATTAATGAGGATACAACAAGCTAATCATTTCAACTGATTAGCTTCACCTGCAAGCTAATTAGTTTAATTGTTAATTCAGAACTTTAGACCATCTGTTAGAACAGTTTATGATTTATTTAAGGTTATTTAAAACTACCTGTTTGATCTGTTTTAACTTCAGTGTATCCATGTTTTTTATCAAGCTGCTATTTTCACATGTGCACACAGAACACGTTCTTCAGTCGTTCCAGCAGACTGAACAGATGATTTACAGTGTTCCTCTCTGCAGACGTTCCTCTGGTAGACCCTGGTAGATCACAGATTAGTGACCTGATCGGGTTTTAGACAAATATCACCGTACAAACAGAACAAACGGCGTAAATAACTCATACCTGTCCGCGCCGTCACAGAGGCGGAGCTGCTCAGGTTGCCACTGTTGGTCATCACGGTGATGGTGTACAGACGTCCTGAGGTGAGGACATTGAAGGTGCAGTCTCTGGCCTCCCAGGACAGGTTCCTCTGAGCTACAATGGTGGCGACGTCCGCCTGTCTGACAATGGCAGTGAAGCCGTCCCACTCGCCGAGCGGCCGCTTCCACAGGACACTCAGAGACGTCTCATCAGCATGACGGACGAGCAGCTGCTGCACCGGAAGAGGGGCTGATGGAGGACAAACATATTATTATTGTTATTATTATTATTGTTGTTATTATCATCACTGAATTTAACACTGAAGCCTATGAACGTGAACTAACCAAGTCGTCCGTGGCAATGTGCCGTGCTACCCAGCATGCCGCTGTGAACGGTGACCTCAGCCTCATAGAGACGTCCCGGCACCAGAGCGAGGCTGAGGACGGAGAACAGGTGCTGTCTGCTCAGTTTACTGACCGTCTGGTTCATCAGGGCTGCAGAACCGTTCTTCAGCACCACTCTGTAGTTCTCCCAGTAGCCTCTGGGGGGCGTCCAGCTTAGCTTCAGAGACTTGCCGTCACTGAGAGGCCACATGACGAGAGCAGACACCCGGTCAGGAACTGGAATACAACCAGAGGAGCAAACATGAACTATCTAGATGGATACAGGTAACAGGAAATATGTAGTTTTGATTTTTGATGAACTGTCCCTTTAATGATCTCTAAATACTCTGATACCCATAATCCTCAGCCGCTGTTGTTATGGAGATGAAGCCAGTCAGAGACACTGTTATTTTCTCTGCTGAATGTGTGATTACAGAAGAAGCTGAAGCTCTGTGATTGGTGGTCTGTTGGTGAAATGCATCCTGGGATTTATAGTTGAGTTCTCTCCTTCAGTTTCTTATGCTTCATACTGACGAACTGAACATGAATCATCCTGTCTGTGTACCTGTCCTCCCGCTAGTCCTCGTCTCTGAGCTCTGCTCTCTGGCGGTGGTCCTCACGCTCAGCTGGTAGCTCTGCCCGGGACTCAGACCCTCAAACACCACCTGGGTGGTGTTGGGAGGAAGGCGGAGCTTCCGGGGGGTCGAACCCACAGCTGACAGGGTCACCTGGTAGTCGTCCACTCTTCCTGCAGGGGACACCCAGGACGCCTGAAGACGCTCCGAGCTGCCGTTGTTGTCCAACGTCAGACCTGAGACGACTGCTGGGACTGAAGACAGACCAGACATTTCTTTTCTTTTTGTACTGTTTGTGTTTGTTGAGAACGTGAGAACTGTTCCTCCTGATTCTATGACTCCAACACGTCTGACCTCCAACGTGATGAAAGTTTCTGACTGTTTTTCACAGTTGAAAGGTTTTATTTTTGTCAGATCATCCACCTGAAATTCACCAGTTTCCTTATAAGGAGGGGAACGAAATACAAACACTTAGTCACAGCAGAGTTTTCACGTATCTGAACTGGAATATTTATTTTTCTGACATCTGAACACAAATACCTGAACTTTCTACTCCTCACATTTTCAAAACAGGCTCATTACTAACTCTATTCATTGGTGGATCAATCAGTGTACATAACAAAAACACGAACAAGTAAAGAAAAGAAAGGAAAGAAGATGAAAAACAATGTAGCAACACAAACATGACATAACAAGATGACATTAAAAGATGAACATGACCTGACAAGATGAAAACAACGTAATAAAATGAAAAGCAAGTTGCAAAACAAAATAAAGGAGAAGAAATATGTAAGAATATAAAAATTAATGTAAAAGATGTAACAAGACATGAGAGAGAGACGCTTTGGAGAAAAGGTGAGGTAACCTGCCGGACACCTTAAGGCCCAGAGTAGATGCATCGAAATGATTTTTAAGGACGGAGGCTGCACGCGACCAAACAACAACAACATGTCTGCAAACTACCGCCAAGCTCTGTCCGCGCACAGAAGATAACAGAGTCCGTGGACGTCTTCATTTCCAAGGACCTTCGACCGTACAGTGTCGTGGAAAATGAAGGTTTTAAGAAGATGGTACGCACACGTGAACCACGATACGCTGTAACACGAAAACACATGACAGCGGACGCCACCCCGAAGCTGTACACAGAGGTTTATATGCACAAGTGAGCCATTATGGTGCTGATGTTTTATTTTCAGATGTTTTATTACCCAAAGATGTGAAGTAACGTACCACATGTGTTATGGGCATGAAAATAAATATTTAAAAATTGCCAACAGGTACTCTTAATTATTTGTGTATTTCTACTTCTTACTGAATCGATATTGAAGAATTTAAATCAATATCGAATCGAATCGAAATCGAATCGAATCGTGAGGTTCTTAACAATACCACGCCCAGAGTACACCCTGTTTTTCTCAAGTAGAAGTACAGATACTTGAGTAAAAGTAGAAGTACTGACTTGTTTACTGCAGTAAAAGTGAAAAAGTTCAGGCTCTGAAAAGTCCTCAGAGTATAAAAGTAAAAAGTCGTCCTCTGAAGGACATTTCTACTGACTGTTTCTGTCCCTTTCTCCACCAGAGTCTCTCTCTCTGTCTCTCATTCTGATTCTTTCATGTCTTTTAATTCACCACAAAGTCATTAAAAATTAAGTAATGAGCCTGTTTTGAAAATGTGAGGAGCAGAAAGTACAGATATTTATGTTCAGATGTCAGAAAAATAAATACTCAAGTACAGATACCACAAATATCTACTGAAGTAGACTAAGTATTTTTACTTTTGTTATTTCCCACCTCTGTTACAGGGGTAATAAAGTGAGATGGGTGTTTGGGTGGTGGAGGTTTTAGTCAGAGGAAGGGTGGAGGAGAAGAGCTGAAACATTTCTTTTTCCAACATACAGACACACCAGAACTTAAAACA
>NC_139329.1:40392242-40409742 GCF_056507025.1 Lutjanus erythropterus
GAGCCAAAACCAAGGCACGGATCTGTTCCACTCTGACTCGCTTGCAACCCTGGACTGTCATCCGGGGTGACAAGAGAAGAGGAGGGACCGCCTCGTGCACGCCACCGTCGGAGTCCATCCAGCTGGAAACAGGTTCAGTGTGCTGGGGAAGCTGGAGCAACACCTGTCCGCTGTCGATCTAGATCAGTGCCACTACCCACAGAGTCTGGTGGTCCCGGCGCCAGTCCGGGCGCCGGCCCAGAGAATGGAGCCTCTAAACCGACAGCCTCTGAAGGGACTGGCTCCAAACCCACCAGACAACGTCCACGTCAGGTCACAACGCTGGTCATAGGTGACTCCGTCATCAGGGTCATGGTGTTGAGCGTTTCATCAGACCACTGTCTCTGCACACCTGGCTGGTGTCTCCTTCATCAGCAACTTCAATCTCTTCTGGGAACGCAGGCAGTTGTTTAAAAATGACGGTCTACATCCCAGTTGGCTGGGGACAAAACTTCTATCCTCAAATATTTGGTACTGTGTCGCCCACCTGGGGGGCCACTCCACCAGAAGTCCCAGATAAAACACTCTGCGTCCAATTATTCTTATTCTCCTTGAGTGGAGTAAACTTTAACAACCTCTTATGCATCCCAACATCTCGTGGCTCTACAGAGCAAAGCCGGACAGCAAATCTAAAATTTGTGCTTTTAAATATCAGGTCTCTTGTCAATAAAACGTTGTTAATTAATTATCTTATTTTAGACCATCAGTCTATTTTTAACTGAAACCTTGTAAACACAGACGCGTCAGCTTCTCTTATTGAAACCCACAAAATGATAATTTCTCCTCCTCTGTTAGACGAGGACAGAGGGGTGGTGGCACATCCACTGTATGTACTGGTGCTCTGAAGAGGACGGATATTTACTTTGATGGATTTAACTCATTTGAGTATCATGATGTCATACTGAAATGCCAGCCTCCCATTCTTACAGTTACTGTCTATAGACCGCCAAAGTATTGCCCAAACTCGTCATCACGGGTCTTTCTGTTGACATTTCAGAAGTTCAGAATGTAGTTTTGTCTGATCACTATTTAATTGAATTCACTGTCTCCTTTCATAAGCTGCACCACATCTCTAGATGCACTGTTAAAAAACGATATCTTGCACCTGAAATGGCAGAAAACTTTACTTTGCATATAAATAATATGTCTTTACCAGTTCTTCCTTCATCTGTTGATGACCTAATGGACAATTTAAATACAAAACTGCCATCAGTTATTGACCAAATTGCCCCTGTCAGGTACAAAAAAATACCTCAAAATCAAAGACCACTTTGAAGAACCCAGAATACTAATCAGCTGAAAAGAAACTGTCGCAAAGCTGAACGGAGATGGTGAAAGATGGAACTTCAGAAATAAGAAATGCCCGGCGATCCTATTTCTCTGAACTCTGGGCTCTTTTTCAGCTGTTGATAGTCTTATTAACTCTGCACCAAACTCCTGCTCCAAACACCTGGGCACCTTAAAATGCAATGAATGTTCCGCCTACTTCAGAGACAAGATTACAACAATCAGAACAAATATTACTCAGAAAAGGCGAGACAGTTAAAATCCTCTACCTGTGCCCTAAATTCATGTTCCCACCACTTTTTAAAAATTGGTTTTTAACAGTTTGGCTGAGGAATTTCTAACAATTACGATCTACTCATTATTCACAGGCACCTTCCCGAAAGCTTTTAAAAATGCTTTGATTAAAGCACAGCCCAAAAAAGACAACATGGACAGTTCTGTTTGATTGATTTCTCCTGAAGTGTTTTAACTGATGAGTATTTTATCTGGTTTTACTTTGTCCTATATTAGTTCTGACTTTCATTTCATTTACATATTTATTTGTTTTATTTATTTATTTTATTTTATTTGAAATGTTTCAATTTTCTTTCCTCTCTCCCTTTTATGTTCAGCACTTTGTGTTGCCTTTTATAATGAATAAATTGTGCTATATAAATAAAGTATTATTATTATTATTATTATCATTATTATTATATGTATTCATATGATGTCATGTGTATCCTGCAGGTATCACTGATAAATGTGTGATTAGAGAAAAGCAGTCAGATGGTGTTGAACAAAGTGAACTGTGTCTCTCTAATCTTTATAAAAACAGCCTCCTGCCTGCATCCGCTCAAACAAACAATGTGAGGAGGGAAGTGGCTCAGAGGGGGTGGGGTGGGTGGTGCTGGGGTCACTGGTGTTACTGGTGTTACTGGAAACAAACACTTGAAATGATGCAGACCATTGTTAGAGAGCTCACTGATGGTCAGTGGTCAGGATGCTGCAGAGGAGAGCAACACAGTCTGACAGCAGCTAATTTAAGAACCATCACATTTAATCTCTTTATCATTATGGAAAAAAAGTGTGTGATCAGACTCCATGTTAAACTTCCCTGTGGAGGTTCTCACCTCTGTGGAAACACATCATGCACATTCCTACCACATACTTCCACTGACCAGCAGGTGGCAGCAACATCTGAACACAAATGTCTTAATTTTATCCTCCTCACATTTTCTACACAGACTCGTTAGTTTAGTTTGAATGACTCTGAGGTGAATTATTGATTATTTTCGTTTTGCATCTTTGTGAGCCGCCTTCAAACACCAAGACTGATTTCAACCTAAACGGACAAAACAATAAGACATAAAAGACGATTGACTGGTGGATCCATCAGAGGACATCACACAGGACAGACGTAAAAATACAAAATACATAAAACAATGAAAAATGCAAAACAAGACAAAAACAAGAAGATATAAAGAAAAAATACATACCAAGATGAAAACAAAAAAGTTGTAACGATGAAAAACAACATAAAATATGCAAGAAGAAACAAAGACAAAACAATTCAAAAAAGATGTAACAAGGTGTAAAAACTTAAAAGCTGAAAAAGATGTAGCAAGACAAAAAACAACCTAAAAAAATGTACAAAAAGAGACGTAAAAAGATATTAAAGATGCAACAAGATGAAAAAAAATGTAAAAGATGCAAAAAGATGAAATGTAAAAGACATAACAGGAAGTAAAAGATGTGACAAGATGAAACTGACATAAAATATGTAGCAAAAAGATGTAACAAGAAAAAAACAAGGTAAAAGCAATGAACCAGCAGGTGGCAGTAACAAACCAACAACGTGCCAACAAAGAGAAGAGGAGCTCATAAATATGATTCGTCTTTCTCTTTTAGGTTGAACATTTCATTTTTCAGTTTAACTGAAGACTCTCTGCTTTTATATTTATGCACTTTAATTATTATATTTATTATTATTCGCTCTCTGTGTGTATCTTAACTTATTGTGCTGCTGTTTCCCCCTGAGGATCAATAAAGTCTCAGTTCGTTTGAACTGTTAATCAGAATAATTGAACCCTGACTGTGTTTACAGGTGAACTGTGTGTTTCTCACCTGTCTGCACTGATGCGTTGCTCCTCTCTCCATCCTCATTAGAAATCACTGTCAGACGGTACACAGTCCCGGGCTCCAGACCAGACACCTGACAGGTGTAGGTGTTCCTGGACTCTCCATCAGGGTCGCAGTGGGTGAACTGGGAGCTGTGGGAGCTGTGGGAGCCGTCTTCAGTGACCAGGCTGAAGTTACACCACAGACCGTCTGTGATGAACTTCACAAGAAGAGACTCTGAGCTGGAGCTGATCTCAGTGAAGTTTACAGAGCAGCTGGACTGCACCTGAAACAGGAAGTGACATCACACAGGTGAAGCTTCAAACAAAAAACTTGAAACTTGTAGTAGTACAGTCCAAGAAATGAATATATCTGAGATATGAATCAACTTCACATGTGAATATACAAGAACATAACAAATGTGCTTCGACAGGCAGCTGCTGATGTCACCGTTTACAGTCTGACACCTGATCACTCAAACTCTGTCTTGGTTTGGAAAAGATGCAACGAGAAAGAAAAAACAACCTTCCACTTGATTCAATCAAAAGAAAAAGGAGCAGTCATAGACACTAAATGAAGGAAACAATGACAAAGAACAAATATTTATTCCACTCAAAAGCAGCTGGAAACATTAAAGTTATTTTTACTAACTTCCTTAAATACAAAGGGGACCATAAAAAGATATGATCACAGCTTCTTAATGAATTATTTGAATTGTTTGTGTGTGAAAAAAGAAAAACCTAATATCTGCAGAACCTGCAGAGTTTTAGAGGCGTCTGATAAACATGTGACCATAAAACAAGCTGGGTCACGACTCTCATTCTGACAAGACGGAAAGAGACGGACACGACGTAACAAGACACAAAAGACATATCAAGATGGAATACAGCAAAAAAGATAACATGACAAAAAAGATTCAACACGACATAACAGGATGCATATCAAGACGTTACAGGACAAAGAAATTTGTAAACGAGGTAAAAGATGAGCAAAAAGATGTAAACAAGGTAAAGAAATAAGACAAAAAAGACGTAACAAAACTAAAATTATATAAAAGACGGAACAACAAAAGATCTAACTACATTGGTATTGTGACTGAAAACCAAACTGATATTGAATTGAATTGAATCAGTTTGGGAAAACTGAAGTGAAACCAAACCCTGTTATATAAACTAACTTGCTGTTACAACACTCCCCTGTCTCCCCTATGAATCGTTTGCTGCTCAGCAGGTCCTTCATTAACTAGAGAAGACAAGCTGTGAAGACAAGCTGAATCATATCATGAATGAATGAAAGATGTTGAATACTTTGAGGTTACTGCTTGTCTGTAGAAGCAGTTGAAGAAATATGAGGAGGTTATTGAAACAGTTGGTGATTACTTTAATAATCGATTCATTATTGATTAATCATTGCAGCTCAAACAAAAAGTGTTACTACCATCCCTGCTTTCTCTTAAGAAAATGTGATGCAAAATGTTTCTGCTGCAGGTTGAAGTTTTTTATTTCTTTATCACATCGAGCGTCTTCTATCAGACAGACAGAAGATCTGAGAGTCTCTCAACCAACAACTCATGAACATTAACTGGATGTTTTGAGGTCAAATAAACACAATCTGCTGACAACATGAAGAACATGTTTGTCTCTGCAGCTGGCAGGTACGTTTGGCCCCTGGGGCAGAAACATCTGCCTGTACTGCCCCGAAAAGCCGCCACAGGTGTGTCCACTCACCTCTTTGATACTCCAGAACAAACCAAGTATGAAACATGTTGTGACGGAGGTGAACATTGTGTTTCCTCTGATTTAAAGGAACATGGTTCAGTCTCAGGTGAGCTGACATACCGCTGCAGGTAGACACGCCGTCCTTGAAAGTGTCTTCAACATGTTCCGGACCAGATGCCATCTACATCCTTTTCCTCACAGCATCACCTCAGCTGATAGACTCATTATCACCTTCATCTGTCCATCTGTCCATCCGTCCATCCGTCCATCTGTCCATCTGTCCATCCGTCCATCCGTGGACCTTCAGACCTTCAGTCTGCAGCTCCGTCCAGCAGACAGACTCTGTGCAGACCGGACTGACGCCACACCCTGCTGTTTTCCTTCCTTCCTCTGCCAGACTTTCTCTGAGACCTTTAACATCAAACTGACTCCATCAGAGCAGAACTGACCATTGTTGTAAGGATTATCCAATCAGAAACAGCCATTGTTATCACAGTTATCCAATCAGGAAGCTGCAGCCTCTGAGCCACAAACAGCCTCTAATAATAGAAGTTCATCACCTTCATCAGTTCTTCATAAAGCAATCAAACTGATAAACTTTATTGATTTTTCACATATACAATCATTCTGTTGAGGAGCAACAAAAGACTGGGAACGTTGTTGAATGGTAAAAAAAGAACAGCTGTTTGGAACGTTCCACAGGTAAGCAGGTGAGTTGGTAACAGGTGACAGGATCATGATTGGATATTAAAGGCTCAGTGGTTCACAGCATGAGAACGTTTGTCAACACAAAACTGCAGGAATTTATAGATTTCATCATCTACAATCATAATATCATGAAAAGATTCAGAGAATCCAGAGAAATCTCTGAGAACCAACAGACTGTCTGTGACCTTTGACCCCTCAGGCAGCGCTGCATTAAAAACCCTCATCACTGTATAAAGGACACTACATGGACTCAGGGACACAGTTTGTCTCTGCATCTACAAATGTAAGTTCAGACTCAAAGACAAAGACACCAACAACATCCAGAGACACTGCAGACGTCTCTGGACCAGAGCTCAGCTGAGACGGACGCAAAGAGGAAAAGTGTCCTGTGGTCTGACGAGTCCACATTTCAGACTGTTTTCACTGATCATGGACGTCGTGTCCTCCGGGCTGAAGAGGAAAAGGACCGTCCAGATTGTCCCCAGCACTGACTTCAACAGACAGCAGCTGTGATGTTTGGACGGATTCAGAGAGACACATGCTGCCATCACTGACGTCTTCTTCAGAGACGTCCCTGATTATTTCAGAGACGATGCTGAGACACGTTGTGGACGTGTTCCAACAGCGTGTCTTCATAGTAAAAGAGTTCAGGTCCTAGACTGACCTGGACCTGCAGTCCAGACCTGGACCTGCAGTCCAGACGTGTCTCCCATTGAAAATGTGTGGTGCATCATGAAGCACAAAACAGGACAACAGAGACTGTGGACTGTTGATCAGCTGAAGACGAATATCAAGAAAGAATGAGACAGAATTGACCTTTAAAACTTGAACACTGACTGAGTGTCAGAAGAAAAGATGATGGATCACAGAGAGAAACATGAAACACAACGACTGCAGATTTACTACAAACATTAAAGTTGATCAGTCTGATCAATAAATATCTGATCTTTGTTCTGGATTCAGATGAATACAGGTGAAAAACTTAATGCATTTTGTTTTTTTGTTTACTTTTTTTTTTTTTTAATTGGGGTTGTACATCTATAAAATTCTCAGGTTTTAGTTTGTGTTTGAATCTCTGGTTTGGAAATGAACAGCTGTTAAACATGACCTTCTTTATTTTCATCTGTGACTGAAACACGTGTTTCAAATCATGTTCTGTCTCTCAGACGTCTCTAAACAGATTCTCACTGCTGGTTTGATTATTGACTGGAACCAGAAAACCACAACCTGTCTGCTGGAGGTTAGAACAAAACACAGAGCACAGACGGACAACTCATCACCATGGCAACCACACTGAGAGTCAGCCATGATAGCGGCTCTGTGAGCACAGTGGTGCTTTGAGCTAAATGCTCACAATGACAATGCTAAGCAAGCCTCAGGAGAAAAATGGATTACATGAAGGGAGTTAAGTAATTAGGCAACTATACTCAATTACAATTACAGAAGAGACAGACCAACTGCTAATGTTAGCTACACTGACCAACTGCTAATGTTAGCTACACAGACCAACTGCTAATGTTAGCTACACTGACCAACTGCTAATGTTAGCTACACTGACCAACTGCTAATGTTAGCTACACTGACCAACTGCTAATGTTAGCTACACAGACCAACTGCTAATGTTAGCTACACTGACCAAATGCTAATGTTAGCTTTACAGACCAAGTGCTAATGTTAGCTACACTGACCAACTGCTAATGTTAGCTACACTGACCAAGTGCTAATGTTAGCTTTACAGACCAACTGCTAATATTAGCTACACAGACCAACTGCTAATGTTAGCTACACAGACCAACTGCTAATGTTAGCTACACAGACCAAGTGCTAATGTTAGCTACACAGACCAACTGCTAATGTTAGCTACATTGACCAACTGCTAATGTTAGCTACACTGACCAACTGCTAATGTTAGCTACACTGACCAACTGCTAATGTTAGCTACACAGACCAACTGCTAATGTTAGCTACACTGACCAAATGCTAATGTTAGCTTTACAGACCAAGTGCTAATGTTAGCTACACTGACCAACTGCTAATGTTAGCTACACTGACCAAGTGCTAATGTTAGCTTTACAGACCAACTGCTAATATTAGCTACACAGACCAACTGCTAATGTTAGCTACACAGACCAACTGCTAATGTTAGCTACACAGACCAAGTGCTAATGTTAGCTACACAGACCAACTGCTAATGTTAGCTACACTGACCAAGTGCTAATGTTAGCTTTACAGACCAACTGCTAATGTTAGCTACACAGACCAACTGCTAATGTTAGCTACACAGACCAAATGCTAATGTTAGCTTTACAGACCAAATGCTAATGTTAGCTTTACAGACCAACTGCTAATGTTAGCTACACAGACCAACTGCTAATGTTAGCTACACTGACCAAATGCTAATGTTAGCTTTACAGACCAACTGCTAATGTTAGCTACACAGACCAACTGCTAATGTTAGCAACACAGTTAGCTACACAGACCAAGTGCTAATGTTAGCTACATTGACCAACTGCTAATGTTAGCAACACTGACCAAGTGCTAATGTTAGCTACATTGACCAACTGCTAATGTTAGCTACATTGACCAACTGCTAATGTTAGCTACACAGACCAACTGCTAATGTTAGCTACACAGACCAAGTGCTAATGTTAGCTACACAGACCAAGTGCTAATGTTAGCTACACAGACCAACTGCTAACATTCGATACTACAATAACAACAGGAGAACTTACAGTAGTAGTAGTAGTAGTAGTAGTAGTAGAAGTAGTTGCAGGTGTAGTTGATGCTGACGTGGTGGTTGGAGGTGTAGTTGTAGTCGGAGGAGGAGCTGCGGCGGTTCTGGTTGTTGGTGTAGCTGCAGGTGTTGTTGTACTGGTCATACTGGTCGTACTGGTTGAAGTGGTTTTGATGGTTGGTGTCGTGGTTGTGGTTGGAAGGGGTGTGGTTAAGATGACTGTGGTTGTACTGGTTGCAGTTTCTGTGGTTGTCATGATTACAGGACTGGTGGTGGTGGGTTTGATTGTCGGACCTGTAGGTGGGACTGATGGAGGTGAGGACATCAGCCTGGCTGGTGGAGATGTGGGCGGAGCTCCTTCAGCCATAAAGGACACTGGCAGTGTGGAGGTCATTGTGGGCGGAGTCTGAGGGGTCATAGGCAGGATGTGATGGGTGGACAGAGAATCTATCTCTATGACTGGTGTGGATGATGGAGGGGGCGGAGCTGAGGTGGAGACAGGTGGCAGGTGGACAGGCGGTGTTGTATAAACTATTTGTTGGGACGATGCTGAGTCAGAGACAGAAGACGAACTGACAGATGTGACGTCAGCAGTGACATCAGCAGTGACATCAGCACTCCCATCAGTTGTGTCCCTGGTGTTGGCCTGTGAGGACACCGTGGGGGAAACCAGAGTTACAGCTGCAGGTTCATTTCCAGTCCAGAAGTAGGACATGGTGGACATGTCTCCATGTCCTGCTGATGATTTCTCTGTGGTGGACATGTCTCCATGTCCTGCTGATGTCCTCTCTGTGGTGGACATGTCTCCATGTCCTGCTGATGTCCTCTCTGTGGACATGTCTCCATGTCCTGCTGATGTCCTCTCTGTGAACAGGTCAGTGGTGGACATGTCTCCGTGTCCTGCTGATGATTTCTCTGTGGTGGACATGTCTCCATGTCCTGCTGATGATTTCTCTGTGGTGGACATGTCTCCATGTCCTGCTGATGTCCTCTCTGTGGACAGATCAGTGGTGGACATGTCTCCGTGTCCTGCTGATGATTTCTCTGTGGTGGACATGTCTCCATGTCCTGCTGATGTCCTCTCTGTGGACATGTCTCCATGTTCTGCTGATGTCCTCTCTGTGGACAGGTCAGTGGTGGACATGTCTCCATGTTCTGCTGATGTCCTCTCTGTGGACAGGTCAGTGGTGGACATGTCTCCATGTTCTGCTGATGTCCTCTCTGTGGACATGTCTCCATGTCCTGCTGATGTCCTCTCTGTGAACAGGTCAGTGGTGGACATGTCTCCACGTCCTGCTGATGTCCTCTCTGTGGACATGTCTCCATGTCCTGCTGATGTCCTCTCTGTGGACAGGTCAGTGGTGGACATGTCTCCATGTCCTGCTGATGTCCTCTCTGTGGACAGGTCAGTGGTGGACATGTCTCCACGTCCTGTTGATGTCCTCTCTGTGGACAGGTCAGTGGTGGACATGTCTCCACGTCCTGCTGATGTCCTCTCTGTGAACAGGTCAGTGGTGGACATCTCTATGTGTCCTGGTGTTGTCTTGTCTTCATTCAGCTCAGAGACATGTGTTCCTGATGTCCTCTCTCTGGAGAAGTCAGTGGAGGACACAGGTGGACTGGAGGGGACAACATGGTTGCTGCGTAGAGCAGACAACTCAGTGACAGCAGAGTCCATCTCTGACCTTCTGGTCCGTGGTCGCCTGATGTCTCTGTCCCCTCTGTCAGTGACTGTCCTGTGTACCTGTGAGGACGTCACCTGTCTGCTGTCTCTGTGTGTCTCATCTATCCTGTCAGGACTTCTGATGGTGGAGACACTGTTGGACAGTCCCACTGGTTTATATGTGGATGAATAAAAGACGGCGGAGACAGACGTGGAGTCTGAAGACAAAGAGAAGAAGAAGAAAATAAATTTACAGGACATTTTAAAAAATGTCTTCAACACTGTGTCTAGCAGGTGTATTCAACCACTGGCCCGCACACCAGATGTGGTCCTTTTGAATTTGTCTGAGGTCTGCAGGAGGCAAACCAGGCTGCACGTGTGACCAGTCAAACTAAGGTACAAACAGAATCAGACACGGGACATCCAGACATGTCCTCTCTGTCCTCTCTGTCTTTATTTCAGTACAAATACACATAATTTACTGCTGATTCAACTTGTTTACTGCAGTGAAACTGAAAAAAGTTCAATGTCCTCTAGTTTAGACGTAAAAAGTTGTCCTCGGAAGGACATTTTTTTTGTCTTGTTGCATATTTTTCCATCTCTTATGTCTTTTTTTGTGTTACGTTGTTTCCGTCTCGTCCCGTCTGTCCTGTCTGATGTCCTCTGATGGATCCACCAGTCAATCGTCTTTTCTGTGTCTTATTGTTTCGTCCATTCAGGTTGAAATCAGTCTTGATGTTTGAAGGAGGTACAATGATGCAAAATAACAATAATCAATAATTGACCTCAGAGTCAATAAAACTAAAGTAACGAGACGAGGAGAAAGTTCAGATGTCAGAAAAATAAATACTGAAGTAAAGTACAGACACCTGAAAACTCTACTGAAGTACCGTAAGTACATAAGTATGTATTTGTACTGTTGTGCTTTTGTTACTCGACACGTCTGGAGACGTCTGAGTCACAGATCTGATCTGAGGTGTTGTTGGTCGCGTGTTTGTGAAGCAGCTGCGCTGTGATTGGCTGCAGGATTACAGCTGGTCTGTATCAGACAGAGTCTCTGCAGAGTCCAACACATCGGAAACAAAGCGATGAAGATCAACCTGTTGCTCCTCGTAGTCGTTTGACTGTGTGCGGATATTTCCGTGTGTCAGACAGAACCTCGAGCGACTCCTGAGAGATGTTATTGGCTGAGAGCAGGACAGGAAGTACACCGCTGACGTTCTTCCTGTCTGATGTGAACTGAGTGAACTGACAGAGTCCAGGAACAATGTGAGGAGGAAGTCAGGACATCAGGAGACATGTCCTCTGTCTCTCATCTCACATCTGTCATGCTACGTTAACACACTTCCTGTTCGCAGACGTTCATGTTTAGCCGGTATCATGTTCGCCAACATGTTAGCTTAGCATGTTAGCATGCTAACAGGAGCTAAATAACACTAAACACAAAGCAGAGCTGCAGCTGATGGCAGAGTTTCTAATTGTTCTTATGAAACTATCTAATATCATTTAGTCAGTTTGTTTGAAGAAAACACAGATTACAGCTGAAAACATCCAATCAAATTACTCAATAAGTTTTATTGATCTGGATGAAATCAAGTTATGATGCCATTAAGTACCTTAGCTGCCATACTTGTAGTTTTTCTCTGTTTAACTTTGTTAAAATGAGGAAGGAAGTGGAGCTGATTTATGTCAGAATATTAAGAGTAAACAATAGGAAGTAAAAACATTATGACATTTATACCTGAGCCAGTTTTCTTTATAGAGAATATAATATACAGAATATAGAATATATACAGACACATAAACACAGTTTAACTATTTCAATTTTCAATTAATCTGCTTCTTTATTAAAAGTAAAAACTGCTCATCACAGTTTGTCACGTCTTCAGACGTCCTCTTCATATTTACTGTTAGAAATGACAAAGCTGCAAACAGACGTTTGACTTTTCTGCTTGAATATTGACATATTTATTGATTATCAAAGCAGTTGGCAAGCAAAACTTGCACAGGAAGTGATGTCATAACTTCTCTATACAAGTTTTTTTTTAATAAACTCAAGCTTAAGGGAAGTGACTTTGACTTTATTGTTGTCTTTTATTATTATTCAAGCAGCTTTAACAGGTGGAAGATGTACTCAGAGCGAATACCACAGAGTACAAATCCTCTGTTACAAGTACTGCATCAACATTTTAAAGTAAAGGTAAATGTTCAGAAGTATTCACATCAAAATATAATTTAAGTCTATAAAACTAAATGTGATCTTATTTTGTCTTTTTTATCTTGTTACATTTTTTTGTCGTTATGTATTTTAACTTTGTCTATTTAAGTGTTACACTTTTCAGTCTCGTTCCATGTTTTTTTGTTTTTTTATTTTTTTGTTTTCAGTCTCGTTCCATGTTTTTGTTTTTTTATTTTCAGTCTCGTTACGTCTTTTTTGTCTTGTTATGAAAAAGTCACTGGTAGTGAGTCATCTCGCCTCCTCTCACCTGTTTCAGGACATAATGACATCATCAGGTGACTCCCTCCTGAGTCATGGTCGTACTTCCTCCACTCTGAGCTCTGCATGTTTCCTCCAATCACCACGCGTGTTCCCAGCTTCCTCAGGTACATGTGAGGTGTCTTAGCCAATCCAAACGCTCCGTTCGTGTTGTAGCAGCTCCATGCCGGCGCCGCGCTGCAGTCGCTCAGTTTGACGAGGCGGGCGTGGAGCGGCAGGCGGAGGCTGGCGTCCGCCCACAGACACCCGGAGGTCTGAGTGTGCATCAACCTGGCTCCGCCCTGCCACGCCCACTGTTGGGCGGGGTTAGTGACATTGCAGTGTCCCAGGACGACAGTCTGACTCTGGGTCGACAGACACAACCTCCTCGGGGTCAACATGATGAGGAACCCGGCTGAGGAGACACAGACGGACGCGGCAAAGTCAATAACAGAGTCTTTAAAGGAGCAGTTCAACTAGTTTTATCCACACAGTTTATTTAATATATACTGACTGTCTGAGATCAGTGTCCCACAAACTGACTCTTTTTAAAAAGGACAAACCATCATGACTCAGTTCTCCACAGACCTGATCGATAAATAATAAACAAGATGAATTAAAATTTCATAGCAACTTTCAAGCTCAACTCCAGTTCAAGTTGTTTTTAAAATAAACTACAAAAAAAGTTTTGCAAGCTAAAATCTTTAGATGAAATAATTAACTTTTCCTCTTTAGATAAACTTTAAAAATGCAGTAAAATGAGAATTAAATGCAGTTTTTTACAATCTAAAAGACACAACTTTATCTAAAGAAAATTCAATTTTTCAATTATTTTTAATTGAGTCTAATTAATTAAACTGAGACCACTTGTGAAATTTTATTGACAGAGATGCTGATAGTTGCTAAGCAACCAAGATGCATCTCCAATTATGCAAAAAGTAACAATATAACAGTGGGGTCAGTATGACCACCTGTGTTTTTCAGATTGGTAAACCCTGGATGGAACTAAGGCCTCGAGGTTATTAGGAGGCCTGCAATTAATCTGAACAGCGAGACACACTGTCTTTCTTCCACACAGGTGATACAACCACTGGGACGCATCCTGACAGTGTTGCTATGGCAGCCAAGGTGTCTCTGTCTGTCTGAACAGAACAGAGGTAACTGCCATCACAGACTGGATATCTTTGACCAGACTCATCCATTCATTGATTTTCTGTGACCGCTTAGTCCGTAAGGATCGCAGGGGGCGGAGTCTATCCCAGCTGACACTGGGTGAGACCTGGACAAGTCATCAGTTCATCACAGGACTGACACACAGAGACAGACGACCACTGACACTCACATTCACACCTACAGACAATTTAGAGTCACCAGTTAACCTGCATGCATGTCTGTGGACTGTGGGAGGAAGCCGGAGAACCCAGAGAGAACCCACGCAGACACGGGGAGAACATGCAAACTCCACACAGAAAGACCCTGATCCAGCTGGAGGATCGAACTCAGGACCTTGTTGCTGTGAGGCGGCAGCGCCGACCACTGCACCACCGTGACGCCCACTGACCAGACTCATTTTATATTATATATATATAATATTATTATTGTTGTTGTTGTTGTTGTTGATGTTGTCAGGAGGTTGTAAATGTCACATGTATTTTTATTCTTCTTTATGATTCAGCTGTTGTGAAAGAGTCACTCTGTTTGTACTTCAGTACGTTCTGATTAAACTAAGTACATTTACTCAAGTTCAAATTTAAGGAACATATACTTTAATTGAGAATTTCCATTTTATGTAACTATACTTTCCTTCCTGTCTGGAACTTTACAGAGTACATGTACTCACACACACAGAACATGTCAGAATGAGTCCATAAACACACCACGACGAGTTCAGTGTACTCACACACACAGAACATGTCAGAATGAGTCCTTAAACACACCACGACGAGTTCAGTGTACTCACACACACAGAACATGTCAGAATGAGTCCTTAAACACACCACGACGAGTTCAGTGTACTCACACACACAGAACATGTCAGAATGAGTCCTTAAACACACCACGACGAGTTCAGTGTACTCACACACACAGAAAACATGTCAGAATGAGTCCTTAAACACATCACGATGAGTTCAGTGTACTCACACACGCAGCTGAACCTGGCGAGTCCAAAAAGAAGCAGAACTCGGGCTGTGTCCATGTCCATGTCTCTGTCTCTGTGTGGCTGCAGGTCTTCGTTTGCCCTCCAGCTTCAGACTGACGAGCTGAAGGGAAATGACTCTGTGTGTGTGTGTGTGTGTGTGTGTGTGTGTGTGTGTGCGTACGTGTGTGTGTGTGTGTGTGGAGGAAACAGTCAGTGAACACAACTTCCTTCTATTCAATTGTTGTGGAGGTTCAAGAATGAAGGAGTCTGTCGGAAATACCAGAGACCATCACACATGTTCAGGTCAGACCTGAAGGAGGAGAAAACATCAGGAGGAGGAGGAGGAGGAAGAAAAAGAGGAGGAGGAGGTGGAGGAAGAAGAAGAGGAGGAGGAGGAGGAGGAGGAGGAGGAGGAGGAGGAAGAAAAAGAGGAGGAGGAGGTGGAGGAGGTGGAGGAAGAAGAGGAGGGGGAGGAAGAAGAAGAGGAGGAGGAGGGGGAGGAGGAAGAAAAAGAGGTGGAGGAGGTGGAGGAGGAGGAGGAAGAAAAAGAGGTGGAGGAGGAGGAGGAGGAGGAGGAGGAGGTGGAGGAGGTGGAGGAAGAAGAAGAGGAGGAGGAGGGGGAGGAGGAAGAAAAAGAGGTGGAGGAGGAGGAGGAGGAGGAGGAAGAAAAAGAGGAGGAGGAGGAGGAGGAGGAGGAGGAAGAAAAAGAGGTGGAGGAGGAGGAGGAGGAGGAGGTGGAGGAGGGGGACTCAGCTTAGATAACCTTGGTGGTGAAGAACCTACTGCAATGCCACCACAATGACCAGATGCAACCAGCAAAGATTTGAAAAGTTCTCGAGATGAACGATGATGTCACTCTGACGCAGCTGTTCATCACTTGTGGCCACTCATGTAGCGCTGCAACAATTAATTGATTATGAATCGATTATTAGATTGATCAACAATTATTGAGTTGATTTGAGCCATTTTTTAATAATAACAACATTCAAATTCTCATTAAATGTGAATATTTTCTGGTTTCTTTCCTCTCTGACAGGAAACTGAATATCTTTGAGTTGTGGACAAAACGAGACGTTTGAGGACGTCGTCTTGGACTCTGATCAATACAATGTCAGAAAATGTTGACCAAACAGCTGATTGATTAGTGGAAAAATTATTTCCAGATTGATCAGTAGTTGAAAAATACCACGTGCTCCACCTGTTTTCACAGGTTGGACCTATTTTTCAATTGACAGTAAAGTGACAGGATCAATATTTTTAAAATTTATGTTTGACAATAATAATAATAATAACAACAATAATAGCATTATTATTGTTGTTATTATTATTATGTCATGATATTATTACTCAGTGTACCTGATGTGAACTCAGTAACTATAATATAATCCAATAATCACCAGCTGAGGTTTGGTTGAATTCAATCAAGAAATACAGACTGTTTTCATTTAAACTGTTGGTTTTGACTCGTCGTCTCTGCAGTCTGAGGTCTGATTCTGTGTCTGATCCACCTCGGTTCAGCCCAGACCAGACAGGACAGGTCGTCTCTGTCGCTGCCTCCACATGGTCCAGTTCCCGGTGCTGCCAGCCAATCACAGCACAGTGAAGGTGACGGTGGCCATCAGACTGGTAGAACATCTGCAGTTTATGTGTTTTAACTCTCACACAGTGCATCATGGGAAGTCTGCTTCATGTTAATCATGTTAACGATCATGTTAATGGCGTGATTGAATTCTGTACAGTGTGTTCATCCTTTATGATTTTTTTTTTTTACAGTGCCGTCATGGTATTTTCATGTGAGGACTCTCTGATGACATCCTGTCCTGGTTGGGAGGAAGAGGAGGAAGAGGAGGAAGAGGAGGGAGGACATCTCCTCCACCCTCCACATCCTGACTGCAGCCTTCACACACACACACACACACACACACACACGCACACACACACACGCACACACACACACGCACACACACACACACACACACACACACACACCTCTGAGGTCGAGGAGGACGAGTTTATACTTTGGTCAAAAACTGCTTATTTAACAAAATACTGATTTTTTTGTGATTTTTCATCCGACTGAGTGAAACATCAACTCACAACAGACATAATCATCATCATCATCATCATCAAAATATAAATCAACAAACAATAAAACAAATCAGGCTGATTACAACTGGCTCACAGAGTAATCACATTACACTTTAGTTCTACGGAACTGTTCATTAATAATAATGAAAATAATCTTATCACTAATATTAGAGAACATAATCCAGCAGAGCTGAGTCTGTACACAGACCAGGAGCAAAATGTAAGGAAGAACATTTTATATATCAATAAATAAAATCTGGACAAAATTAAGTTCATACAAAAACAAAAACTGATGGTTTGATGTTCTGTATGATGATCAGACAGAATGTTGATAAAAGAATATTTAAAAAAGAATTTAGAGCAGATTAAAATGTAAAGTCACATAACAACACTAAAATCATGATTCTGAATTAACGAGAACAGTTAGAACAGTTAGAACATGTAGAACAGTTAGAACATGTAGAACATGTAGAACAGTTAGAACAGTTAGAACATGTAGAACATGTAGAACAATGAGCTTGAAATAAATCAGTGAAGATGGTAACATGGT
>NC_139329.1:40414742-40419742 GCF_056507025.1 Lutjanus erythropterus
CAAACACACACACACACACACACACACACACACACAAAGACAAACACACACACAAAGACACACACACACACACACACACACACACACAAAGACAAAGGACCATTACATCACTAATGTAGAAATATATTAGTGATGTAAAAATCCTTTATGCTTTTTAATTTTCCTGTTTTGTTTTGTTTGTCTTGTTACAACTTTAATTTTTGATACAAGGATGATTTAAAAATGAGATGAGATTTTGTTGCAGTTTCCTCTTTGATTGATTGGAATTGACTGCAGACATAAATACCAATATGAAACAAAGTGATCAATAAGCAGGAGTGGTGAGGATGATGAAGAAGAGGCTCAGTCTTTAATCCTCCCTGCAGGATTTTTAAATGTATTAGTTCTGATGTCTCTTCACCCTGATTAGTTTATATTCTTTAACAGTTTTTACTGTAAATGTAATGTGACATAAATGTCTCAGCTGCTTTTTGTTTCTTTTAGGACAAAGAATCAGTTTGTCTCCAGTGTTTCATTATTATCTGTAATGACACAGAACGACCACTGGATGGAGCCACAGACGTGTGATTTGAAGGCGTTTCATTTGACGGCACCATGATTTCACTTCAACCCTGATCTCTAAACACATGCACTTATATTTACAGCCTTCAAGCTGTTCGGGGGTAAAAGTTCCAGTATTATATATTATTATTAGCATTATTATATTATATATGAAAACCACTGGGTCATTTTTCTGTCACAACAGAATGACTGAATATTTACAACAAACAAACAAACAAACAAACAATAAAGCTCATCAGTTTGAACATTAAACGTCTTTGTTCTCAGTCGTCTCCAGAGTGTAAAGACAGATTTCTGTTTGAGGTCAGATGTTTTAATTCTCTGAAACTCACAGCAGCTGAACCTGAAAACCTCAAACTCTGGAAACGATGAGTTTGATCCGGTTTATGTGCAGATGGTTAATTTAACGCCATCATGAGGCCAAACACAGATACTTCCTGAATCATCTGCTGCCACAGTCTGTGTGTAAACTGCACTGAGATCAGCTGGCTGCAGTACACGCAGTCAGCCAGCAGGCGGCAGCAGAGCGTCCACATCAAACCAAACGGCTCACATTAAAGACTGTGTCCTCCAGCTTCTCCTCAGTTACATCTCAACATCTGTCTGACCTCCTGCGCAGGTATGAAGCTCCTCCTGAAGCTCCTCCTCCTCACCTGGGCAGGTGTAGCTGCAGGTGGAGGTGTGAGTGTGGACTGTCCAGCTGTGTGCAGGTGTGAAGGAAACGATACGCAACAGCGGCAGAGAGTCGAGTGTGTGGACGTCCATCTGACATCAGTCCCCTCCAACCTGAGCAGCTCCACCTTCACACTGTGAGTACTGATACTGCTCTGCACGTACTGTGAGTACTAATACTGTGAGTACTGATACTGCTCTGCACGTACTGTGAGTACTAATACTGTGAGTACTGATACTGCTCTGCACGTACTGTGAGTACTAATACTGTGAGTACTGATACTGCTCTGCACGTACTGTGAGTACTAATACTGTGAGTACTGATACTGCTCTGCAGGTACTGTCTGGTACTAATACTGTGAGTACTGATACTGCTCTGCAGGTACTGTGAGTACTAATACTGTGAGTACTGATACTGCTCTGCACGTACTGTGAGTACTAATACTGTGAGTACTGATACTGCTCTGCACGTACTGTGAGTACTAATACTGTGAGTACTGATACTGCTCTGCAGGTACTGTGAGTACTAATACTGTGAGTACTGATACTGCTCTGCACGTACTGTGAGTACTAATACTGTGAGTACTGATACTGCTCTGCACGTACTGTGAGTACTAATACTGTGAGTACTGATACTGCTCTGCAGGTACTGTCTGGTACTAATACTGTGAGTACTGATACTGCTCTGCACGTACTGTGAGTACTAATACTGTGAGTACTGATACTGCTCTGCAGGTACTGTGAGTACTAATACTGTGAGTACTGATACTGCTCTGCAGGTACTGTGAGTACTAATACTGTGAGTACTGATACTGCTCTGCACGTACTGTGAGTACTAATACTGTGAGTACTGATACTGCTCTGCACGTACTGTCTGGTACTAATACTGTGAGTACTGATACTGCTCTGCAGGTACTGTCTGGTACTAATACTGTGAGTACTGATACTGCTCTGCAGGTACTGTCTCGTACTAATACTGTGAGTACTGATACTGCTCTGCAGGTACTGTCTCGTACTAATACTGTGAGTACTGATACTGCTCTGCAGGTACTGTGAGTACTAATACTGTGAGTACTGATACTGCTCTGCAGATACTGTGAGTACTAATACTGTGAGTACCAACCTACACTACAAAGGAAACAGGCAGGAACTTTTCAAAGTGCAGAACTGAGAGAAATGACTATAAAGTTTTTTTGTGTTTGTAAACTTGTTGTTGAGGCCAAATACTTGCAGACAGATAATTGTACTCGTGTCAGATTCATATCTTTATATCAGATTATTGTTTCTACATATTTTAATCCTGACGTCTGATTTGACCTTAAAATATTGATTCAGACCAGAAAAGAGAAAAACAAATATGACTTCAGTCTGATAATCAAATCAAATTACACTTTTTATTTACATTAATTTTATAATTATTATTTATGACATTTTTATTTTTACATTACTGTAGACTTGTGCTTTTCAAATCAAATTATTTCAGTGTTTCTGAGCATCTTAAGCTTCTGCTGTCGTTTCTCTACTCTGTTTCTGCAGTTACTTTAATTTTTCCAAAATTAAACACATTTGAGGGAAAATATTTGTCCACATAACAAAGTACGTCTTTATTGTCACTAAAATGATTAGAAGTGATGAAATTAGCGCAGATCTGCTCACAATCTCACAGGACGACTTTAATGTGACTTATTTATCTTTTTTTGTTTCAGAGAGGAAATCAGGATTTTTTAAAATTAAATTAAATGAAAGTTGTGATTGAATTGTGTTTAAATGCACTGAGCATTATTTACTTAGTTTTGTTTATTTACTTTACTTCCATGTGAATATGTGAAAGCAGTTACCCGACTGAATTCATGAGGCGTGTAAATTTAATTTCTGTTTGTGCGCTTTTACACGAATTATTGCCTCAGAAATGAAAAACATTAAAAACAAAAAAGTACTTGAAACAATCATCGTCACAAAACTTCAACAGAAGGACAATAAAAATCATTTTATTGTGAAAATGATGATGAGCTGCACAGACGTCTGCAGATGTGGACCGTTTGTTTTCAGCAGAACATTTAAACAAACGTAAAGTTAAAAACAACAGGAAGCTCGATTCTTTTTAAAAGATGAATCTTTATTTGAATTCTCAGAAACATAAAATCTGCTGAAGTTGGTTGTTTTTATTGTCAATAAAATAATTTCCGTCCCTCAAATGTTGGAATGAAGAAGTTTGTTCTTCTCCTTTTTCAACATGTAGGATTTAATTTCTGCTCCTTCGGTATTTGTTTGTTGACTTTGTTGCATCAGTTTTGTTTCTATCTGGTTTTTTCATTTATTATTTTTCATGTTTGAAATAAACTGTGAACTCAAATAACTTTGCAAAACAAACAAACAAAAAACAAACAAACAAACAAACAAACAAAAACTAGAGGGAATCAGTTGCGACAGTTTTCTTTAGCTGATAAACTCAAAAGTTGGATCTGAAATCTGTGCATTAAAATTATTATCAAAATATCTTCAGTTCTGTTGACTTATTGTAATGAAAACAGTGAATAACAACTAAATACTAAAGTAAATAAACACATTTTATTTTCACTAAACTCAACATAATAATACATGAAATAATAATAAATATTCTCTTAAAATGTTCAGGTTTTAGGTTTTTTTTTTAGGTTTTGTTGCAGATTTTAGTTGAAACTCTTTTAGGATTAAATGTTTGAAAGTGACAAATATTCAATCCAGTTTATTAAAGACAATAATCAGAAACAGAAAGAGTCTTATTTACAGAAAAAATATGAATTATAATTTCACATGTGCATTAATAGATTATTGATAGATTATTGATAGATTATTGATAGATTACAGGTGAATCAGACAATGAGAATGAAACTAAATAAACTCTGAACATTGCTAATGTTTACTATAAATACTGGAGTGAAACTATTGATACATAAAATATATGAATATAATAAATGGTGATATGAATAAAAGTGATTTAAAAATTTAAATCAATAACAAGTCAAACCACATTGTTCTCTGAAAATTGTCATACATTTTTATTTAGTTTTATTTGTTTTTGATCAAATATTGAAGGAAAAGAAAAAAAAGAGGAAAATGTGTTTAAATGTATAAAATAAAGTTTATAAAATCAACAGAGATGAAACGAGATTAGAGACGGATTCGATTCTCTGAAGGAGAAAACTGTCCTGTAAAATACACAAAATATACAAAATACACAAAGTACACAAAATACACAAAATATACAAAATACACAAAATATACAAAATACACAAAATACACAAAATACACAAAATACACAAAGTACACAAAATACACAAAATATACAAAATACATAAAATACACAAAATACACTGATAAAAAAACAAAAACAAAAACAAAAACAAAAACAAAAACAATCATTGGTTCCAAGAATTTCCTTCAAATTTAATCATTTTTTCTGCAAAATAGTTTCAGTGACACAAAACAAAAGATGTGAATTTCAGATTTGACTGAATCTGTTTGTGATAAGAACACGCCCTCTTTATCTATTGATTGATTGATTGATTGATTGATTGACTGACTGTATATTTTTTGCCTCGACTTTGTCTTTGTTTGTTTTCTCACTTTTCTTTTTTCCGTCACGATGAACCTTTTGACTTCAGTGAATATTAACTTTCAATCTCGTTGGAAATGAATTGTGTCTAAAATAAAACCAGATAGAAATAATAAATTTCCAAATGTTCAACATGAGACCAAGTCAGAATCATTTTAATCATCATTTTCAC
>NC_139329.1:40424742-40439742 GCF_056507025.1 Lutjanus erythropterus
CCTGACTTTTAAACACTAAAACTAGAAAACATATATTCTTCATTAGTCAGTTACACAGTAATTAGACACCATAAACGGTGCACTAATAAAACAAAATGAATGAGTGAATGACTCTTTGGCTGATCTCAGACAACTATAATTTACATCTTTACATTAATGACGTTGTCCTTTATATCTGTGTAGATTCTGTCACCTATCCTCCTCCAAAAATGTCTTCATAACTTAAAACTGGTCCTAAACTATGAAAAGACAAAGTGGATGTTGATTATAAATGTAAGAAATGATTATGATGCTTTTGAAATCTACCACAGAGAGAGTTATTGATATTATAAATAGAATAATTGAAGGATTACATGGATGTTATTTAGGGGCAGGTGGCCAGTTCAGTGCTAAAACTGTTGGATGCAGCAGTAAAGGCTATTATTTTTATTATTTTATTATTTTTTAAGTATTTGTCTCACTGCACATTTAGCTTAAGGTTAATTTTGACCTGAATTTAGCGCTGCACTCTGCCGTCTGGAGGATTTTCATTGTTTTCTTCTCCCTCACTGTGTTTTCTGAAGATTTAAATGAATATTTGAGGATGATGATGATGATGTTTCTAGTTTTTGTCTGATTTGATACAAAGTGCAGCTTGTTTTGTAAAATAAAAGTTTAATGAGTCTTTTTGAATTATTGATTTATATTCAGTGGATCATTGTGTCTCTGAAACATGTCCTCCTGCAGCTCCATCATCATGTGGTCACGACTCAACATCTCTGCAGGTGCTTCACTTCAGTCTGTCATTCATCTTCATCATCTCCATCATCTTCAGTCTGCTCCTCCTCTGCTCCTCCATGCCTCCTCCTCTTCCTCCCCCCTCCCACTGCCTTCCTCTTCCTTCCTCCCAACCCTTTTGTCCAGCTGGAGTTCCTGGAGAGAAACTCATTGCTGTGTCCCCAAAGACAGCAGAGTGTGAAGAAGAGACACGAGGACGTTCAGTGGTTGGACAGACTCAAACCACTGAAGATACTCTGACCTCACCCTAATCCCCCCCCCACCCTCCACCCCCTACACCTGTAGCTACCATTGAGGACACCCTAGATCACGTCCTCTGGAAGTTTTAATATACACGTCTCTTAAAATATTAAAGTGTCAAATTGCTAAAATGTCTTAGTTGTATTTGTGTTGTGAACTGAAGGAAGTGGCTCCATGTGTGAAAAACTGCTGGAAAGTGTCCTCTAGGTGGGTAAAAGCTGGTGAAGTGTCCTCCAGGTGGGTAAAAGCTGGTGAAGTGTCCTCCAGACTGCAGCAGACACAATGCAGCGCCCTAAAGGAAACAGGCAGGAACTTTTCATTGTGCAGAACTAAGAAAAATTATTTTACTTTTAATTACTTTTTCTTGTTATTGACCCCAAATAGTTACAGGCAGATAAATTATGTGTCTATTGTGTGTATTTTTATATCAGGTTATTGTTTCTATGTGTTAATCCTGACCTATGATTTGACCTTTGACCTTATTTGGAAGTTCCTGTATTCTGCCTTTGCAGAGCGAACCAAAAAAAAAGTGGGACATACCAAAGCAAAAGGCAGAAACTTCCATTTTATCTGATCACTTTAGCTTTGAAAAGCAGAATAATGATCTGATCAAATCCTCAAATCAAATTACACCTTTTACTGATGTTATTTACATTATTGTTATTATTTTTATCACAACATTTATAATTATATTGCGGTACACTTTGAAGTCATTTCTATAAATCAAATCATTTCAGTGATTTTGGGACGTTTCTGGGCATTTTAAACTACTAACATTTATATTCTAATAAAATAAAATTTTAATATTCTGCAACAGAACAAATATTAAATCCCATCAAACCTAACATTAACATGTATTAACATAATTTTAATAAATGTTCACAACTTGGATCAGAGTCTGATTAATATTAATATGGGATTTAATACTTATGTTATGTTTAGTATTATAATTTTTGTATTTTTATATAATTTAGTGATATTAAAGATGTTCTTTGTCATGTGGACAAATATTTTCCCAAATATCTTTTCTTTTGGAAAAAATTATAGTAACTGCAAAAAGAGAGTAGAGAAACAAAGCAGCATAACTTCAGTTCCTGTTTTCTAACATGTGAAATAATATAAATACCTGCAAGAAAATGAAGAAATATGTTGACTTTGTACTTTTCACTACAATATATATCACAAAAGTTTAGAAAAATGTTCGTATTAGAATCTTCTCTTTTCTGTAAGTATGAAGGTTCATTAACAGGGAAGTATAATGTGTCACAGTGTCGGATTTTGTTGGTTTATTTCCTGTTTTATTTTGGTAGTTTCTAGTCCTCCTTCATGTGTCCTGTTTTTACTTCCTGTCTTTGTTCTGTTTTCCCGCCCTTTGTGTTCACTAATGATTTTCACCTGTCTGACTGCCCTCACCTGTGTTTAATCCTGTGTCTTGTCCTCTTTCCTTGGTTGGTTCCTTTGACTCTCAGTCTCTCGTCTCGTCTCTCGTCTCGTCTCTCGTCTCGTCTCTCGTCTCGTCTCTCGTCTCGTCTCTGTCTCGGTCAGTTTTCTCAGTGTTTTTGGATTGATGGATTTTTGGTTTTGTTCCTCCCTACCTGTCTTTTGGATTCGCCCTCGTCGTTCATGTGAGCTTTTGTTTGGTATTTTGTTCATTAAATATCCTGTTTGAACTTCTCTCCTCTGCCTCCTGAGTTTGGGTCCAACCCTGTTTTTCCTGAGTCCAACACAACAGAATGAGAATATTAGGTTCGAGGGTTTCAGGCTGTTACATGTAGACTTCATTATATTTAATGTAAATTACTGTTCTTTGTGACTTTCAAGGCCTAATCTTTGTAAACGACAGAAGCACCTGACTCTGTTAGGTCTGAATGCAACAGAACCTTAATTATTAACACGTGTTTACACTACATGTCAAAAATGGCTGCTTTTTTTACAAGAGGACAGCTGGTTTATATAAAGTGTATTCTGGAACAAACATCTTTACTGATCGGAACAAAACCAAGTAATATTTCTGCCTCAGAGAAATGACTGACTGCAAGTTTCAGAGCACAACATTTATTTTAATGTAACAACAAGATGAGCAACAACAACAATAATGATAATGAATAATCTCTCAATCATCACTTATGACCCGTGTTAAGTGTGTGATCAATCTGCCTGTATTTTCTTTATTCTTTATTATTTTTTTGAGCTCCAACAAATTACTCATCAATTATAATATTAATTACCAAATATTTCTATAATCAATGAATTGCTCAGAGTCAGTTTTTATTTAAAAGACGTCTAAATTCTCTAAATATGAGTATTTTCTGGTTTCTTTCCTCTCTGACAGTAAACCGAATGTCTTTGTGTTTTGGATAAAACGAGACATTTGAGGACGTCGTCCTGGATTTTGGAAAACTGTGATCATCACTGAAGGATTCAGATGTGAAGCTGCTTGATCTTGTGGACAGTCCACACCGTCGACTGGAGACTGTGAGGTCAGTAGAGGGGCGGAGTCAGTCCATCACAGTTAAAATCAAAGTAAAGATCCAGTATTTCCTGTTTTCCTCACTGGAGCTGCGAGAAGAGGACGGTGACAAGCTTCAGGGTCTCAAAGTTTGTTTCAACACTGAACAAGTGATCAGTTCATCTTTGTCACAGATCTCAGATCAGTCTGACCGAAGCAAATCATAAATATTCAAACTTTGAACTGTAACAGCAGTAAACCCGTCATTAAAGTGAACAGTGACTGTCTGTAGTCATGATGAGTTCATGGACTCAGCAGGTTATTTCCACTGAATACTTTGAACATGAGAACTGAAAGGAAGCAGCTGCTCGTCATATGATGTGATGAAAGAGTCTCTGTCAACTCTGATCAAAGTGATGATGATGATGATGATGAAGGAGGTGGTGCTGACATGATCAGCTGGTAATCCACAGAGGTTGAGGTCATGATTTCTGAAAAGATACATAAACACATATCTACATGATAGACGACAGAAATACACTCATTAACGTGGGAAACTCGATCAGAGCAGCGGACCTTGAGACGGGTCACCGAGCCGGACCAGCCGGACCAGCCGGTCCAGCCGGTCCAGCCGGACCAGCCGGTCCAGCCGGACCAGCCGGACCAGCCGGACCAGCCGGTCCAGCCGGACCAGCTGGACCAGCTGGACCAGCCAGACCAGCCGGACCAGCTGGACCAGCCAGACCAGCCGGACCAGCTGGACCACGATAAGAGCTAAGCTAACCCGACTCAGACCTGAGACGTTCTGATTTCCTGCAGCATCAGTGAATCACAGGTTGATGTGTGAACCTGCAGCAGGTGTTCATGTCCATGACCATTTCCTCTGAGCTGCTGATGTGACACTTTGTTCATTTGGGAAAAAAAAACTGTCCTCATCATTTAATTCAACTTGATTTAAAATGTTCAGCTGGGTTTGAAATTAAACTCAGCACACAAATTAAAACATTAAATCCTGACTGAATCAAACTCAGTTTAGTTTTAATATCAGGTCTAAGAGGATGATGATGATGATGATGATGAATTGTTGAATTTGTTATTTTGATATCTTCTCATATTTTCATTTATTGCTACTTTTATATTCATATATTTCTGCTGTACTTTGTAGAATAAATCACATATTTAGTTACATACTTCCTATTGAATATATTTTGTTATTATTGTTGCATTATCTATGTATAATAGTAGAATGTATCTACTTTGACTTCTTATTTTCTATTCTTATATTTTTTATATTTTTTTCTAAAAACAAATGGAGGATTGGTGTATTTACTGACGTCTTTAATGTCGTAGAAGAAAACGTGAAAGTCTCTTCAGCTTGTGTTAAACACAGACCTTATTTCACACATCAAACCAAAGACACATTCAACAAACACGACGACTTCAGACGAAAAACTGTGCAGCTGTTTAACAAAATGTTGAAGTTTGAGACATCAGCTCATTTCTTCTGCAGCGACTCTCATGGAATCTGACTTTTCTCTCTGCGTCTCTTTGTGTCTCTGTGTCTCTGATGACATGTTCAGCCTCAGGCTACGTTCCGTCTCAGGTGTGTTCCTACCTGCCCAGATGTGTTCAGTGTGGCAGCGGCAGCAGCAGCAGCAGGTACGTTCATATAAAGACTCTTTAGATTTAAGACTTGAGCCTGTTGGTGCTCATCTCTCTGTCTTCTGATAGAAAGTAACGTGTCTTTAAAGTGTTTGATATGTTTGTTTTTTGGACATGTTCTGTAAAGTTTCATCTAAACTCTACACCAATGAAGAATCCTGCAACAAAAAGCTCTGAAACATTCAGTTTAACTACAGCTGTTCAGTCAGTGAACGCCACATGAACCTGGACAGAAAGACGCCTGCTGTTATTATCAGACCAAAGAAACTGATGGACACGTTTGAGTGACTGAAGTAAAACACAGATTCAATTAGAGCTGCAACAATTAGTTGATTATTTAATTAGTAGCTATTTAGAAAATTGATTAATCAGTCAGTCAATTTTAATAAAAAAAAAAGTCAAAATTCTCTGATTTCATCTTCTCAAAAGTGAATATTTTCTGGTTTCTTTACTCCTCTCTGACAGTAAACTAAATATTTTTATACATTAATTAATAAATTAATAATGAAAATGATTGACAGATTAATCTACAATGAAAATAATCAGGAAAGACTTGAAAAACAGGTCCAAAGAAATCCTCCACGTTTGGATCTATTTTTAAACCGACAGGATTGTGATAGGATTAAGATTTAATTTCACTTTATTTGACCTTCAAATGTCTGAAGTTCATTTTCAAACAGACATTAAAAATCCAACAAAAAGATGTTTTAAAACTGATTGTTTTTTGTTTTTAACTCAGTAACTTTCCTTTTTAAAATATCGTCTGAATAGAAACTTTTGTTTTTGTTAAAGTTTTCATGCAGCAGCTGATTTAAATTTAATTTTAACTTGGTTCATGTCTGCAAAGTCTGAACCAACATTTTCGACGATGCTCCTGGAGCTCCTTTGAATATGCACAGTATCATCTTACGTCATTATTTTACATTTTAATGTCTCACTTTCTTCTTTGAATCATTAGCAGTGCACAAAGTACAATCACTGTTCAGGTTCATATTGAAGGCAGTTTGCAGGTTTTAACTCACAGAACAAAAAAAGTACAAAAACTGCAGTGAAAATGAGTGAGATGATACTTTCATGTGATCTGAAACAGACTTTTTAGAGTTCAAAAACCTCAAATATGCATTTAAATACAGACCTGGAGCAAATGAAGCTGCTTGCATTTATTACTGAGCTACACACAAACCTAATTACAAACCAACTAAATTATATAATGATATAATTACAAACTAGATTTGACTGTTTTAACTCTGCAGAACGTTCACATACGATAATAAACACTTTCATACAGCAGCTCTACAACACTGATCTCAGAACACATTTCAGCCTCCAAGGATCTTCTTGTTGTTGATTGTTGATATGGTTCCAGTGGTCAATGATTGGTTCCAGTGGTCGTTGATTGGTTCCACTGGTCGTTGATTGGTTCCACTGGTTGTTGATTGGTTCCAGTGGTCGTTGATTGGTTCCACTGGTTGTTGATTGGTTCCAGTGGTCGTTGATTGGTTCCAGTGGTCGTTGATTGGTTCCACTGGTCGTTGATTGGTTCCACTGGTCAATGATTGGGTCTAGTGGTTGATGAGGAGGTTCTACTGGTCTTTGATGGACTCCATGCAGTTCCAGTAGGATCTGGGTTGTTTTGCTGGTGGATTTATATTTTATTTGATAAATGACTAACAGAATGTTGCTGGTGTTTTTTTTGTCTGGTGTAAAAGAGGCTGAACTTAGTCTGATGGTATCTGTAGTGTGGAAGTGGGCGGAGTCATGGGTGGGGTCATCAGAGTGTGATGAAGGCTTATGTGTAGAAATATTATATGTTTATATGTAGTATGTACTCTCACAGATCATTGTCAAAGTAAACAGGATGAACTCAGGCTTTAAGAAACATTTTGTAGATCAAACAATTAATTGATTAATGGAGAAATCCACAGATTGACAAACAATGAAAATAATTGCAGCCCTGCAGTGAATTATGAGATGTGTCTGGATAAAAGACAGAAGTATTATTGTAGTAGATTAAACTATGAGAACAGTTTGTACTCAGAAACATAGTGAAGTTCAGTAAATCCCCACAATTACTGCTGAGGCACAAACATTCCCATTAAAGTTCATCAGTCCCTTCAGGGTTCAGTTGATCCTGGACGGGGGGGGGGGAGTTATGTCCTACTGACAGACAACTATTAAAGCTGCATGTTGACACAGAAAGTCTGAGGAGGATGATCAGGTAGTTATAACCACAGAAATACAAAAAACTACATCTTAGTTGAAGTTAACGTTCACTGTGGTACAACATGAATCAGATCAGCAGATTCATTTTTGGACTTTGGATTGTAGCTGCTGGTGTTAAAGTTATGGTAGTTAAGTTAAGTTATGGTAGTTAAGTTAAGTTATGGTAGTTAAGTTAAGTCATGGTAGTTAAGTTAAGTCATGGTAGTTAAGTTAAGTTATGGTAGTTAAGTTAAGTTATGGTAGTTAAGTTAAGTTATGGTAGTTATGGTAGTTAAGTTAAGTTATGGTAGTTAAGTTAAGTCATGGTAGTTAAGTTAAGTTATGGTAGTTAAGTTAAGTTATGGTAGGCAACAACTGCTTTGGTATCAATGATAAATAATTCTATAATAACCTTTCAGAATATTGTAAATCATGTGGTCTGAGAGAGAACTAGACTTCTGCTCCACCTCTTGGATCAGTTTTCAGCCTTTAGAGAATCTGACCCATGACGGTAGATTTAAACCAATCACAAGTCATCTCAGACCAGGCGTTCCTATTGGCTGTACTACCGGTGAATGTTTGAAACCCACAAAAACTTTTCTTCTTCCATTTGCTCTGAGTCTGTTTGCTTCTCCTGCACAGTGTCTGTAAACTTTATGAGATCAGGTTATCTGTAGAGGACAGCTCTATCTGTAGAGGACAGCTCTATCTGTAGAGGACAGCTCTATCTGTAGAGGACAGCTCTATCTGTAGAGGACAGCTCTGAGTGCAGCTGTTACAGTCTGATGAAAACATGCTGCTGCAACACAGCTGGAAAAATACGTCCTGAAGTGAAAACACCGTGTTGCTCCTTTACAGAAACAGTTACTTTATGAGTCACAACAATAAAACACTGATAAACCCACAGACTCACTGTTGACTTTCTGTCCCCCACAGAGTCCATCAGACAGCTGCAGCACAACATGACCATCACCTTCATCACCTTCATCACCTTCATCATCTTCACTGGTGAGTTTGAAGGGAAGTGGTGTTGGCCAGAGGTGGGCGGAGGACACTGTCTCTGTCTCTGAGGCTGCAGACAGAGGACACTGTCTCTGTCTCTGTCTCTGAGGCTGCAGGCAGAGGACACTGTCTCTATGTCTGTCTCTGAGGCTGCAGACAGAGGACACTGTCTCTATGTCTGTCTCTGTCTCTGAGGCTGCAGACAGAGGACACTGTCTCTATGTCTGTCTCTGAGGCTGCAGACAGAGGACACTGTCTCTGTCTCTGAGGCTGCAGACAGAGGACACTGTCTCTATGTCTGTCTCTGAGGCTGCAGACAGAGGACACTGTCTCTGTCTCTGTCTCTGAGGCTGCAGACAGAGGACACTGTCTCTATGTCTGTCTCTGAGGCTGCAGACAGATGACACTGTCTCTGTCTCTGAGGCTGCAGACAGAGGACACTGTCTCTGTCTCTGAGGCTGCAGGCAGAGGACACTGTCTCTGTCTCTGAGGCTGCAGACAGAGGACACTGTCTCTATGTCTGTCTCTGAGGCTGCAGGCAGAGGACACTGTCTCTGTCTCTGTCTCTGAGGCTGCAGGCAGAGGACACTGTCTCTGTCTCTGAGGCTGCAGACAGAGGACACTGTCTCTGTCTCTGAGGCTGCAGGCAGAGGACACTGTCTCTATGTCTGTCTCTGAGGCTGCAGACAGAGGACACTGTCTCTATGTCTGAGGCTGCAGACAGAGGACACTGTCTCTGTCTCTGAGGCTGCAGACAGAGGACACTGTCTCTATGTCTGTCTCTGAGGCTGCAGACAGAGGACACTGTCTCTATGTCTGAGGCTGCAGACAGAGGACACTGTCTCTGTCTCTGAGGCTGCAGGCAGAGGACACTGTCTCTATGTCTGTCTCTGAGGCTGCAGACAGAGGACACTGTCTCTGTCTCTGAGGCTGCAGGCAGAGGACACTGTCTCTGTCTCTGTCTTCACTGGACTGAAGGAAACAGAAATCACAGGCAGCTGCACTTTTACAAATAAGTGTTCCCTAAGGGTTCTTTTGGAATGACTGCTGTTCTACACAGAACCATTTGCTTGTGAAGAACCTTTTTTTTTTAAAGAATGGGTTTGACAAGGGTTCTTTGCAAGACTAAAAATTCCACGAAGAACCCTTTTCATCCAAAGAACCTTTCTGGAAGAGAGAGTTCTTCGGGAATTGTTGAGATCCTCATACCATGATATAAAAGGGTTCTCAGCAGAACCCCCTGGATGGGTTCTAGATAAAACCACTGGGCTATGTAAAGGTTCTCAGTTTTTATTTGGACGGACAGGATGAGTGACATGTCCATAGTGTTCTGCAGCCCTGTCAGCTGTGTGGATTGTCTGAGGTACGTTCAAGTACAATCAGACTATAGATTCTCTTCTTTGCTCAGACGTGTGATCACTTGTTGAATTTTTCTCTTGTTGTCACTTGTTTTTCCTCTCAGTGTTTATTCTGCTGAAAATCTCCCACTGACATCTCAACGTCTCACACCATCTCATACAGTTCATGTCATACAGTTCATACAGTTCATCTCATACAGTTCATCACATACAGTTCATCACATACAGTTCATCTCATACAGTTCATCACATACAGTTCATCACATACAGTTCATACAGTTCATCACATACAGTTCATCACATACAGTTCACATACAGTTCATCACATACAGTTCATCACATACAGTTCATCTCATACACTTCATCACATACAGTTCATTTCATCACATACAGTTCATCACATACAGTTCACATACAGTTCATCACATACACTTCATCACATACAGTTCATTTCATCTCATACAGTTCATCACATACAGTTCATCTCTGGACTCATCACATACAGTTCATCACATACAGTTCATCTCATACAGTTCATCACATACAGTTCATCACATACAGTTCATCTCTGGACTCATCACATACAGTTCATCACATACAGTTCATCTCATACAGTTCATCACATACAGTTCATCACATACAGTTCATCACATACAGTTCATCTCATACAGTTCATCACATACAGTTCATCACATACAGTTCATCTCATACAGTTCATCACATACAGTTCATCACATACAGTTCATACAGTTCATCACATACAGTTCATCACATACAGTTCATACAGTTCATCACATACAGTTCATCACATACAGTTCACATACAGTTCATCACATACAGTTCATCACATACAGTTCATCTCATACAGTTCATTTCATCTCATACAGTTCATCACATACAGTTCATCACATACAGTTCATTTCATCTCATACAGTTCATCACATACAGTTCATCTCATACAGTTCATACAGTTCATCACATACAGTTCATCACATACAGTTCACATACAGTTCATCTCATACACTTCATCACATACAGTTCATTTCATCTCATACAGTTCATCACATACAGTTCATCTCTGGACTCATCACATACAGTTCATCACATACAGTTCATCTCATACAGTTCATCACATACAGTTCATCACATACAGTTCATCTCTGGACTCATCTCATACAGTTCATCACATACAGTTCATCACATACAGTTCACATACAGTTCATCACATACAGTTCATCACATACAGTTCATCTCATACACTTCATCACATACAGTTCATTTCATCTCATACAGTTCATCACATACAGTTCATCTCTGGACTCATCACATACAGTTCATCACATACAGTTCATCACATACAGTTCATCTCATACAGTTCATCTCATACAGTTCATCACATACAGTTCATCTCATACAGTTCATCACATACAGTTCATCTCATACAGTTCATCACATACAGTTCATCACATACAGTTCATCTCATACAGTTCATCACATACAGTTCATCACATACAGTTCATCTCTGGACTCATCTCATACAGTTCATCACATACAGTTCATCACATACAGTTCACATACAGTTCATCACATACAGTTCATCACATACAGTTCATCTCTGGACTCATCTCATACAGTTCATCACATACAGTTCATCACATACAGTTCACATACAGTTCATCACATACAGTTCATCACATACAGTTCATCTCATACAGTTCATCTCATACAGTTCATCACATACAGTTCATCTCTGGACTCATCACATACAGTTCATCTCATACAGTTCATCACATACAGTTCATCACATACAGTTCATCACATACAGTTCATCTCATACAGTTCATCACATACAGTTCATCACATACAGTTCATCTCATACAGTTCATCACATACAGTTCATCACATACAGTTCATACAGTTCATCACATACAGTTCATCACATACAGTTCATACAGTTCATCACATACAGTTCATCACATACAGTTCACATACAGTTCATCACATACAGTTCATCACATACAGTTCATCTCATACAGTTCATTTCATCTCATACAGTTCATCACATACAGTTCATCACATACAGTTCATTTCATCTCATACAGTTCATCACATACAGTTCATCTCATACAGTTCATACAGTTCATCACATACAGTTCATCACATACAGTTCACATACAGTTCATCTCATACACTTCATCACATACAGTTCATTTCATCTCATACAGTTCATCACATACAGTTCATCTCTGGACTCATCACATACAGTTCATCACATACAGTTCATCTCATACAGTTCATCACATACAGTTCATCACATACAGTTCATCTCTGGACTCATCTCATACAGTTCATCACATACAGTTCATCACATACAGTTCACATACAGTTCATCACATACAGTTCATCACATACAGTTCATCTCATACACTTCATCACATACAGTTCATTTCATCTCATACAGTTCATCACATACAGTTCATCTCTGGACTCATCACATACAGTTCATCACATACAGTTCATCACATACAGTTCATCTCATACAGTTCATCTCATACAGTTCATCACATACAGTTCATCTCATACAGTTCATCACATACAGTTCATCTCATACAGTTCATCACATACAGTTCATCACATACAGTTCATCTCATACAGTTCATCACATACAGTTCATCACATACAGTTCATCTCTGGACTCATCTCATACAGTTCATCACATACAGTTCATCACATACAGTTCACATACAGTTCATCACATACAGTTCATCACATACAGTTCATCTCTGGACTCATCTCATACAGTTCATCACATACAGTTCATCACATACAGTTCACATACAGTTCATCACATACAGTTCATCACATACAGTTCATCTCATACAGTTCATCTCATACAGTTCATCACATACAGTTCATCTCTGGACTCATCACATACAGTTCATCTCATACAGTTCATCTCATACAGTTCATCACATACAGTTCATCTCTGGACTCATCTCATACAGTTCATCACATACAGTTCATCACATACAGTTCACATACAGTTCATCACATACAGTTCATCACATACACTTCATCACATACACTTCATCACATACAGTTCATTTCATCTCATACAGTTCATCACATACAGTTCATCTCATACAGTTCATCTCATACAGTTCATCACATACAGTTCATCTCTGGACTCATCACATACAGTTCATCTCATACAGTTCATCTCATACAGTTCATCTCATACAGTTCATCTCATACAGTTCATCTCATACAGTTCATCTCATACAGTTCATCTCATACAGTTCATCACATACAGTTCATCTCTGGACTCATCACATACAGTTCATCTCATACAGTTCATCTCATACAGTTCATCTCATACAGTTCATCTCATACAGTTCATCTCATACAGTTCATCTCATACAGAACTCATACTTCCATATATACTGTGAATGTAGATTCACTAAATAATCACTCGGTGAAATAATCGAGCTGCTGTGTTTTCTTTATTGATGAAACATTCTACTGTCATCGTTCTCAAGTTCACCTGTCAAATCGATGATCGTGTCTCCGTCTGCAGTCCGTCTTCCAGCAGCTCACCTCCAGGACCTCTACGATGTTCAGGACCCGTGTCCTGGCGGTTCCTGTAACCCCCAGCTGGGAGACCTGATGGCGGGCCGAGCAGCTCAGCTGTCAGCCACGTCCACCTGCGGTCTGGATGGACCACAGAATTACTGCATCATTGGATACCTGGAGGTCAGAGGACACATGGTCACATGATCATATGAAAGATCAATAAGTCTGTGTAGAGGGCGGAAGAAACCACATCAGTGATAATTTTACTTTATTTTCATCCAGTTCACTTTAGTTCTTTTCAAGTTGACTGTTTCTGACTCGCTCTCTGACTGTTTGCACATTACAGCTGTAACCATTAATTGATTATTAAATTGATCACTGCCCATTTTGATAATTAGTTAATCAGCTTGAGTCCTTTTTTTTTTTTTTTTTTAAGTCCAAATTCTCTGATTTCAGTTTCTTAAATGTGAATATTTTCTGGTTTCTTTCCTCTCTGACAGTAAAACTGAATGTCTTTGAGTTGTGGACAAAACGAGACATTTGAGGACGTCGTCTTGGACTTTGATCAATGTTTTATGGATCAAAGAACTAAGCGATTAGTGAAAGAATTATTGCCAGATTGATCACTGGTTGAAAAATAGTTCCAAAAACATGAAAACAGGTGGAGTATGTGGAACCGATACAGAAGACAAAACAAGACAAAACAAGACAAAACAAGACATTTGAGGACGTCGTCTTGGACTCTGATCAATGTTTTCTGATATTTTCTGGATCAAACAACAAATTAATTAGTGGAGAAAATGATCAACAGATGAATCAATAATGAATATAAATTTTAGTTGCAGCACTAATACCCACATATATGAGCTGAAGTGTGTGTTCTGTGTGTGTTCTGTGTGTTCTGTGTGTTCTGTGTGTGTTCTGTGTGTTCTGTGTGTGTTCTGTGTGTTCTGCGTGTGTTCTGCGTGTGTTCTGTGTGTTGTGTGTGTGTTCTGTGTGTGTTCTGTGTGTGTTCTGTGTGTTCTGTGTGTTCTGTGTGTGTTCTGTGTGTTCTGTGTGTGTTCTGTGTGTGTTCTGTGTGTTCTGCGTGTGTTCTGCGTGTGTTCTGCGTGTGTTCTGTGTGTTCTGTGTGTGTTCTGTGTGTGTTCTGTGTGTGTTCTGTGTGTGTTCTGTGTGTGTTCTGTGTGTTCTGTGTGTGTTCTGTGTGTTCTGTGTGTTCTGTGTGTGTTCTGTGTGTGTTCCGTGTGTGTTCCGTGTGTGTTCCGTGTGTTCTGTGTGTTCTGTGTGTTCTGCGTGTGTTGTGTGTGTTCCGTGTGTGTTCTGTGTGTTCTGTGTGTGTTCTGTGTGTGTTCTGTGTGTTCTGTGTGTTCTGTGTGTGTTCTGTGTGTGTTGTGTGTGTTCTGTGTGTTCTGTGTGTTCTGTGTGTGTTCTGTGTGTGTTGTGTGTGTTCTGTGTGTTCTGTGTGTGTTCTGTGTGTGTTCTGTGTGTTCTGTGTGTTCTGTGTGTTCTGTGTGTGTTCTGTGTGTTCTGTGTGTGTTCTGTGTGTTCTGTGTGTTCTGTGTGTGTTCTGTGTGTTCTGTGTGTTCTGTGTGTGTTGTGTGTGTTCTGTGTGTGTTCTGTGTGTGTTCTGTGTGTTCTGTGTGTGTTCCGTGTGTGTTCCGTGTGTGTTCCGTGTGTGTTCCGTGTGTGTTCTGTGTGTTCTGTGTGTGTTCTGTGTGTGTTCTGTGTGTTCTGTGT
>NC_139329.1:40442242-40449742 GCF_056507025.1 Lutjanus erythropterus
CCTCCTCCTCCTCCTCCTCCTCCTCCTCTTCATTCCTGCACACGTCTCCTCCTCCTCCTCCTCCTCCTCCTCCTCCTCATTCCTGCACGTCTCCTCCTCCTCCTCCTCCTCCTCCTCCTCCTCCTCCTCATTCCTGCACATGTCTCCTCCTCCTCCTCCTCCTCCTCCTCCTCTTCATTCCTGCACATGTCTCCTCCTCCTCCTCCTCCTCCTCCTCCTCCTCCTCCTCCTCATTCCTGCACGTCTCCTCCTCCTCCTCCTCCTCCTCCTCCTCATTCCTGCACATGTCTCCTCCTCCTCCTCCTCCTCCTCCTCCTCCTCCTCCTCCTCTTCATTCCTGCACATGTCTCCTCCTCCTCCTCCTCCTCCTCCTCCTCCTCTTCATTCCTGCACATGTCTCCTCCTCCTCCTCCTCCTCCTCCTCCTCCTCCTCCTCTTCATTCCTGCACATGTCTCCTCCTCCTCCTCCTCCTCCTCCTCCTCCTCCTCATTCCTGCACGTCTCCTCCTCCTCCTCCTCCTCCTCCTCCTCCTCCTCCTCCTCCTCCTCCTCCTCTTCATTCCTGCACATGTCTCCTCCTCCTCCTCCTCCTCCTCTTCCTCTTCATTCCTGCACATGTCTCCTCCTCCTCCTCCTCCTCCTCCTCCTCCTCATTCCTGCACGTCTCCTCCTCCTCCTCCTCCTCCTCCTCCTCTTCATTCCTGCACATGTCTCCTCCTCCTCCTCCTCCTCCTCCTCCTCCTGCACATGTCTCCTCCTCCTCCTCCTCCTCCTCCTCTTCTTCACCTCCTCCTGCAGTCTCTCTCTGCTCTGCACTCTTAATGTTAGAAATATTTATTGTCTATTATTAATTAATATTTTATTGGTCACTAATCAGTTAACAGAGAAACTGATCAATAGATGAATCCTTAATGAAAATAATGGTTCTCGGTCAAACAATAATTTTGCTTCCCTCTGTTCAGTAAACCTGAGGATCTGAAGGGTGGAACGTTTTGGAACCTCTTGTCTACACTGTAAAACTATTTTTTTTTATTCTTTTAGTATTTATCGGTTGAGATAATTCTACTTTTTGTTGTTCAGTTTGTCATCAGCTACCAGAATCACTGAGACGTCTGCACTGATCAATAATCAGTAAAAGAAGTTGCAGTCCAAAGCTCACAGTAAGATGATGATAATGATTATTGATCAGTTTGGTTTATCGTGTCTTTGTTCCTCAGGAGGAGCAGAAGTGTTTCACATGTGACTCACGACTGCTGTATGATCGCTATAGCAACCCCAACAGCCACCATATTGAGAATATCATCACGACCTTTGACCCTGAGAGAAAGCTGAAGTGGTGGCAGTCTGAGAATGGTGAGTTTAAAATCGTCCAATCAGAGAGAAGAGCTCAAGATTCAGTGTTTCTCTGACAATTTTTAAAACTGATCCAGAAACTGCAGATGTTTTCAGAAACGTTCACTTTGTTCCTCGTTCGACCTGATTCCAGGTTCCACCTGTGTCTCATTAGTTCCCTGCATATTTAGTCCTTATGTTTCTCTGTGTCACTTCATTTTTGTCCTTTTGTCTTCTGTGTTTCATGCTTATTGCGTTTGTTGGACTTTGTCTTTTGTTTTTTTGGACTTCGTGTTCCTCATTTTTCCTTGAAGGATTCGTTTGTTTTGAGTCCAGGTTTGACCCGCCGACCCTGCAGCTGAACTGTTTCTATATTCTGTTGCTTTGTTAAAACACATTTTGAACAGTTTCTGCGTTTGGTTGATCATCTTTTTAAGTGTTAGACACGTTTATGAATGAATCAGTAAACCAGAAGTCAGACAGATGTTTGCTTCCTCTGCAGGAGTTCATGAAGTCAGCATCAGACTGGACCTGGAGACGGTGTTCCAGTTCAGTCACCTGGTCCTCACCTTCAAGGTGAAACACCAAACACACACTCACTTTAAATCATTTCTGTGAGATCTATGAGGGGACCAAAGTAATATAGTGAGTAAGGTAACTAATTACTTTTGATACCAAGTAAAAAGTAAAGTGATGTTTAAAGGAGTAATAAGAAAAGGGACGGGCTTGTAGCTCAGTTGGTGTCATGGAGGCTGTCAGTCCTCTGCAGCGGCGGACGGTTTTTGCTCCTCCTCGTTTTCTCTTCAGCTGCCATGTCCAAGGCAAACGTAACTTTTAAAGGAGTAATAAGGAAATGTAACTGATTACACCACCTGAACATCTCCCAACAGGATCGATATGAGTTATTGATAGTTGGATCAGTGAACTCTCATGTGATGTCACTTTCTGCTCTGCAGAGTTTCCGTCCGGCAGCCATGCTGGTGGAGCGTTCGAAGGATTTCGGACGAACTTGGAAAGTTTTTCGCTACTTTGCAGAAGATTGTTCCCTTCACTTCCCGTCGGTGTCTGACCAACCAGCTGACAGCATTGATGATATCATCTGTGACAGCAGATACTCCGGGTCAGAACCGTCCACTGACGGAGAGGTGACACATTCAACACAACTTAATTTATACATAAATCAACGTACACTGTGTTTTAAAAGGGTTGTCCTCTGTTTGTCCACGAGGTGGTTCTGAAAGCTCTGGATCCCATCTTTGAAATTGAAAACCCGTATGCGCCCAACATCCAAGGTGAGATTCTTGCTCCCCGATTGGCTGTTTGTGTCACAATCACATACGAGGGTAATTCAAAAAGTTCTGAGACAAATTAAAAAAAAAACTTTGTTTATGAAAGATACAAAATTATTTTTCAACATAAGATCCACCAACTCAATAAACTTCTGCCAGCGAAGTTTCCACCCAGAAATTCCTTCTTGATGAATTCTGGAACTCGTCTAGTCAACCAGGTCACGACCTCCCTCTTCACTTCAAGTATGGACTGAAATCTGGTTCCTTTCAAACGTTCCTTCGACTTTGGAAACACGGTTCTAGAAGGTGAAGAGTCTCCATAAACATTTTGCAAAGCTTCAATGATTTCTGTAGGTTTCCACTGAAGTTTTGTTAGAAATTTGATGTTTGCTCAAACTTCAAATTGTCTCATTTTGGACGGTCAAAAAAGTTGGTTCTGTAAAATGTAACCTGGAACATTGAATAACAAAGTTAGAACGCTGTAACTTGTCAAATTTGTTTATAAGTCATCAGTGGAACGATTCAAGGTCATTTTGTTCCACTATTTTGACTCAGTTTGAATTTATGTCATTGGTCTTAGAACTTTTCGAATGTCCCTCGTACATTAAATAGTCCAGGTCCAGTTCAGCCAGCGTTTTAAATCAGTTGATGAAGGTCAAACCTGCCGTTTCCACAGACTCTGAAATGTTTGAGTCCAGCTGTATTCATGATGTTCATCTCCATAGCAACCCTTTCATTGAAGTGAGACTGATTTTTACACTTGACCTCTCTGTATAAATGACCTATAGTGACCTTTGGGATAACCATGGCCTTATGAAACTCCACAAACACAAACCAGAGAACTGAAGCATGTTTTATTTTCATTATTGATTAATCTGTTGATAATTTCTTAGTTGGCAGTTAATTTAATAATGAATTTATAATTAATCATTGAATCAGTGTATATTACAAATTTATGATCCTCATTGCTGAGCTGCATCTTAAATGAATCTTCAAGTTCCAGCTTTGACCTGCTGTGTCCTCATGAAGACCTGCTGTCCCCCCTACAAACACACCTGTGTTCTGTCCACTGTCCTCAGATCTGATCACACTGACAAACATTCGTGTGAACTTCACTCGTCTCTTCACACTGGGAGACACTCTGTTGGGACGCAGACGCAGGAACCCTCAGGACAAGTATTACTACGCTCTGTACAACATGGTGGTCAGAGGAAGCTGCTTCTGTCATGGACACGCCAGCCAATGCACACCTGTGGACCCTGGGAGGGGGGACGTCTTCACCCAGGCTGGCATGGTATGGACCAGTCCTGTAGACTGTAGCAACCACACACATATATATATATATATATATATATATGTGTGTGTATATATATGTATATATATACACACACACATATATATATATATATATATATATATATATATATATATATATATATATACATACATATATATATATATATATATATATATATATATATATATGTGTGTATATATATGTATATATATATATATGGTTTTGGTTCGTCTAAAGCGCAAACGGTTTTCACCTCAATGCACTGAGCACAAGATGGCAACGCGCCCGGCCACGCCTTCGTTTTGCCTTCATGTTTAGACTTCCTGCCCACAGCGGCACAGACGCAGCGCAACTGCATTTGCTATTTTACACACATGGCAAAAATGGCACTTGTGCTGGTGTAAGATAAGGCCTACAGACAGTCTGCAGCTGTGTGTTCAGGTGATTTCTGCAGGTAAACGTGTCCTCTGTCCTTCAGGTTCATGGTCGATGTGTCTGTCAGCACAACACAGCTGGAGAAAACTGTGAGAGATGCCAGGACTTTCACCACGACTCCCCCTGGAGGCCTGGAGGAGAAAACACAGCTGACATCTGCAGGAGTAAGAACGTTTCATGATGACATGAACGATCAATAAACCAGCAGTCCTTCTGTTGGATGTGACTAACAGACGTGTCAGCAGCAGAGAAAGTGAAAAAATTTAGGCTCTGAAATGTCCTGAGAGTATAAAAGTAAAAAGTCGTCTTCTGAAGGACATTTTCTTCTGACTGTTTCTGTGTTAAGACAACTGAACCTCAATTTTTCTCAACCACAGAGTCTCTTGTTATTTTTTGTTTTGGTACTTTGTTCCTTGTTATGTCACATTTAGTGGATCCAATCTTACACTGATCTGAAGCACAAGTGGAAAGTGCAAGGCGCTAATTTATTCAAGGTGTGTCCAAATCCACCTTTGCCGTCTTGTGCCAGGGGTGGGAGTGATATTTTACCCTGCCCCGCCCTCTGTGCCACCAGCACAAAGCGGGATACACCTGTCAGGTGTGGCCAAGTGCCCTCATTAATTCACAGGCGAGTTTAGGCTGAACATGCAATAAACCAATCAGAAAGTCAGCTCTCATCACCTTTAAGAGGCAGGTGCGCCAGCAGCAGCATCGCGGCGGATTTGCCAGGCTGCATCACATTGGGTTAGTCGTTAACAAAACGTCTGTAGAAAGAACAAAGGCCCACAAAAGCTCCGCCACGAGTAGAAGCCTCTGTCTTCTGTCTTCAGAGACATGTGATGTGCTGAACCTTAGGGACCCTGCTAATCCAAGGTATCATCCACCCTGAGACGGTAGGACAGTCTTGTACTGTTATGTTGTTTAAATGGTGGACGTCAATACAGAACCTCCACTCACCATTGTTGTTCTTTACCAGGACGACAGGCGAGGCCCATGTGGGTTTACGTAGTCCATCTCTCCGATCATCTCACATTGGCCAGCAATAATCGGAGCGTCGTCCACATCAGTAGCGCCCTGATGGTGACATTTAGGTCTCAGAACTGGTCGAGTCCAGCCAGAAATCTTCCTGAGCTCTGTCACCGTAGCCTGGTGATACTTTGTGAACTAGCTTGTTTATTTCTGCTGCATACATTTCCAAACTGTCACCTGGAGCTCAGCGACAAGATCTGCTCTGAAACAATCCAGAAAATGTCTTTGTCCAAAAGCCTCTGCAGTTTTTCTGTCCCTGCAGAATAGTGAGTCTGGCAGCTGAGGAACGCTACCACACAAGACAAAAGCAGCCTTGGAAAGTCGTGTTGGTAAAATCCTGAGCAGTTCATCGTCATTCTCCCACCCATGTTCTCACCGTTCCTTCGTACTGTCGGACCGAACTTTGCTTTTCATCTCCAGCGAAGTGTGGTGGGACGAGGTCTTTCCCTGTGGGTCCTCATCATACTTACACATTATGTGATTATGTTTTGTGGTGTTGTGTTCTTCTTCACTCTTTTTATAAAATTATTTTTTTTTTGTTAAACTTCTCTTGAATACTGCAGTGCGGAGACAGGTGACGTCCCCAGGTGAGATGCAGCACGGACTTGCGCGCTATCCACACTGTAAAAAGTTAAGCTAAGCGCATGGTAGCAGTAGCTAACATCAGCTAAATTATTTGAAATTTCAACAAACTTATCTTACAGCGGGCATTAAAAGGTAAAAAGCATCGCGCCGCTGCCACCAAAAGTTTCTGTTGCACTCATGAAACTATAAAACAAATAAATACAGAGGCTTTGAACAGACAACTACACTTTTTATTGCTGCACAAAGAGTCAACTGTAGAACATACAGAACAACCACTTCCGTTTCTGGCCTTTCACAATAAGAGCCACAGATGTGGGCTATACACTGTTTAACAGGTAACTTCAATACTCAACATTATATCTGAACATTCTCAATCGTCCAGGTCATGATATTCATATCAAGGTTTGTAGGAGGCAGCTGGACGTTTCGTCTCTCGTCCAAGAAGCTTCTTCACTTCTGACTGGTTTGGGAGTTCAGTTATTCTTGGATGATGATGTCTTCAAGAACTTTATCATGTCCAGTTGCCTGCTACAAATCTTGATATCATCATCAAGTCATTTTGCATCTTGTTACATCTTTTTTGCTGCTACGACTCGTTACATGCTGTATTTTATTTCATTTTGTTGTTTTTCGTCTCGTCTTTTTTATTGTTTGTCTTTTTAGTCTGTTTCATCGTTTAGGTCATTTGTCATCTTGTTACGTAGTGTACGTTGTAATTTCGGTGCTGTTTGGTCTTTTTCGTCTGTTCCATCTTCGTATCTTCTTCATGTTTTTCGTGTTTTTTGTCTTGTTACATGATTTTTGGACTTTCTTGTCTCATTTCATCTTTTACATAATTTTTCATCTTGTACGTTGTTTTTCGTGTTTTTTGTCTTGACGTCTTTTTATACCTTCTATGTCATTTTTTGTTATTTAACACCTTTTTCATCTTTTTCAGGGTAGAAAATAAAAGTAATTAATAATTCACCTCAAAGTCATTCAAACTAACGAGCTTGTCGTGATGTAAGGAGGAGAAAGTTCAGATATTTGTGTACAAATGTCACAAAACAAATACTCAAGTAAAAGTACAGATACCTGAAAACTCTGCTGAAGTACAGAAACTAAGTAACAGTATTTAGTTACTGACTACCTCTGGTAGTAATACAGAATAACTATAATTGATCACATAATTAATATTTTTATCTGAGGTCATTTAGTCAGAAACCATCTTCAGTCGATTTGTTTTTCTTTCCCGTCTTGGTCTCTTGTCTCTCAGGATGTAACTGTCACGGTCACTCGGACTCGTGTCACTTTGACACGACTCGTTTTGAAGCAACTGGAGGCGTGAGTGGCGGCGTGTGTGATGACTGCCGTCATGACAGGGCGGGGCCTCAGTGTGAACGTTGTCGACCGTTTCTGTACCAGAGTCCACTCAGAGCGCCGGACGACCCACATGCCTGCATACGTACGCTTTGATTTACATGTGTGTGTGTGTGTGTGTGTGTGTGTGTGTGTGTGACTGTGTGTGTGTGTGTCTGTGTGTGTGTGTCTGTG
>NC_139329.1:40461405-40488905 GCF_056507025.1 Lutjanus erythropterus
CCTCTTCTTCTCCTCCTCATCTCCTCATCTCCTCTCCTCCTCTTTCTCCTCCTCATCTCCTCCTCATCTCCTCCTCTTTCTCCTCCTCATCTCCTCCTCATCTCCTCCTCATCTCCTCCTCATCTCCTCTTCTTTCTCCTCCTCATCTCCTCCTCATCTCCTCTTCTTTCTCCTCATCTCCTCCTCATCTCCTCCTCTTTCTCCTCCTCATCTCCTCTTCTTTCTCCTCCTCATCTCCTCTTCTTTCTCCTCCTCATCTCCTCCTCTTTCTCCTCCTCATCTCCTCCTCATCTCCTCCTCATCTCCTCTTCTTTCTCCTCCTCATCTCCTCCTCATCTCCTCTTCTTTCGCCTCTTCATCTCCTCTTCTTTCTCCTCCTCATCTCCTCATCTCCTCTCCTCCTCTTTCTCCTCCTCATCTCCTCCTCATCTCCTCGTCTTTCTCCTCCTCATCTCCTCCTCATCTCCTCTTCTTTCTCCTCATCTCCTCCTCATCTCCTCCTCTTTCTCCTCCTCATCTCCTCTTCTTTCTCCTCCTCATCTCCTCCTCCTCTCCTCCTCATCTCCTCTTCTTTCTCCTCCTCATCTCCTCCTCCTCTCCTCCTCTTTCTCCTCCTCATCTCCTCCTCATCTCCTCTTCTTTCTCCTCCTCTTTCTCCTCTTCTTTCTCCTCCTCATCTCCTCCTCATCTCCTCCTCATCTCCTCCTCTTTCTCCTCCTCATCTCCTCTTCTTTCTCCTCATCTCCTCCTCATCTCCTCCTCTTTCTCCTCCTCATCTCCTCTTCTTTCTCCTCCTCATCTCCTCCTCCTCTCCTCCTCATCTCCTCTTCTTTCTCCTCCTCATCTCCTCCTCCTCTCCTCCTCTTTCTCCTCCTCATCTCCTCCTCATCTCCTCTTCTTTCTCCTCCTCTTTCTCCTCTTCTTTCTCCTCCTCATCTCCTCTTCTTTCTCCTCCTCATCTCCTCCTCCTCTCCTCCTCATCTCCTCTTCTTTCTCCTCCTCTCCTCCTCCTCTCCTCCTCCTCTCCTCCTCAGGTGATGTCATGGGTTTAGATGCTCACAGCTGTTTCTCTGCAGATCAGATATAACATCTTATTAATTTTGAATGTTATTGATCATAATTGTTTAATAATTTTAACATATTCAATATTTAACTTTACTGCTGATAGAAAATATGTTCAAAGGACATTTTACTGATCACATTAGTCCTGTGGGGAGAAAATACTGAACGGAAGTGAAGGTGTTTTATGATCGTGGAGATCAAAGTGATACTTTGTACCGACAGACCAGTTACACCACAGACAGACCAGTTACACCACAGACAGACCAGTTACACCACAGACAGACCAGTTACACCACAGACTCTGTGCCGACAGACCAGTTACACCACAGACTTTGTGCTTATGTTTCAGCTGCGATGCACAAAGCGTAAGATACCGATGAGTCTGACCACACATTCATTTTACCCTCAGACTTTAGACTTCAGACTTCAGACGTCAGACTTTAGACTTTAGACTTCAGACTTTAGACTTTAGACGTCAGACTTTAGACTTTAGACTTTAGACTTCAGACTTCAGACTTTAGACTTTAGACGTCAGACTTCAGACTTCAGACTTCAGACTTCAGACGTCAGACGTCAGACTTTAGACTTCAGACTTCAGACTTCAGACTTCAGACTTTAGACGTCAGACTTTAGACTGCAGACTTTAGACTGCAGACTTTAGACGTCAGACGTCAGACTTTAGACTTTAGACTTCAGACGTCAGACGTCAGACGTCAGACGTCAGACTTTAGACTTTAGACTTTAGACTTCAGACTTCAGACGTCAGACGTCAGACGTCAGACGTCAGACTTTAGACTTTAGACGTCAGACTTTAGACTTTAGACTTCAGACGTCAGACGTCAGACGTCAGACTTTAGACTTCAGACTTCAGACTTCAGACTTTAGACTTTAGACGTCAGACTTTAGACTTTAGACTTCAGACGTCAGACGTCAGACGTCAGACTTTAGACTTCAGACTTCAGACTTCAGACTTTAGACTTCAGACGTCAGACGTCAGACGTCAGACTTTAGACTTTAGACTTCAGACTTCAGACGTCAGACGTCAGACGTCAGACGTCAGACTTTAGACTTTAGACTTTAGACTTCAGACTTTAGACTTCAGACTTTAGACTTTAGACTTCAGACTTCAGACTTCAGACTTCAGACTTCAGACTTCAGACTTTAGACTTCAGACTTTAGACTTTAGACTTTAGACTTCAGACTTCAGACTTCAGACTTTAGACTTTAGACTTCAGACTTCAGACTTCAGACTTTAGACTTCAGACTTCCCGCCCACCGACATGACAAGTGCAAGTTTATTTGCTGTATCTTGCAAACATGGCAGAAAGACAAGTGTGCTGTTGTAAGTTTATAAAGCTTCCTGTGTCGTCATGACGACCGGATGTAAGATGGGACCCTCAGTGTTGAAACGGTGGATGTGGAGATTCTCTGCTCACCTTATAAACTAAATCACAAAAACAAAAGGAACTGTCTCTCTGAGATGATTTCTGTACGGTTCATTAAATTTTATACACTGAATTATTTAACTAAATTATTTTTTTAGATGGGTCTGATTCCCAGCATCGAGTCTATCCAAGATTTCTGCTCCCAGAGTGACCTCGACTCTTTCCGCCGCTTTCGTTGCATTGGATTGGCTGCTGAATTTGGTCCACAGGAGTCGCTACCAGAAGTTTGTGAGGGACTCAGCAAGAGTTTGTCAGCACGAGTCCATAATGGAGCCACTCGTAAGTAGATCCACACAAGTCCTGGGACAGAAAGAATAAAACGTGACTTTCTCCAAATTACTGAAGGACAGAAAGACACGTTTAATTTTGGAGATGGTTCTTAGATAGTAACTGCAGTAGAGCTGCAACAATTAATTGATTATGAATTGATTATTATATAATTGTTTGATTAATCTTAGGGGAAAAGTGCAAATTCTCTGATTTCAGTTTCTTAAATGTGAATATTTTCTGGTTTCTTTCCTCTCTGACAGTAAACTGAATATCTTTGAGTTGTGGACAAAACAAGACATTTGAAGACGTCGTCTCGGACTCTGATAAACATTTTCTGACATTTTATGAACCAAACAACTAATTCAGTGAAAAAAAAATCTCTTCTTGAATCACCAGTGATAATTCTTGGTCGTCATAAACACACGAGCTGCTCAGAGAGGCTGAGAAAAGTCAAAAGTTTCAAAAGTTGAAAATAAACAATCAAACAGAGCAGAATGTGGTGAAGCTTACAGGATGTTTTCATCTGGATTTCATTCCAGTGACACAGTCAAACAGTGGACAGATGATTTAAAACAGTAGCTGGTGTTTTGAGCCATTTTAACTCATGGTTGTAATAACTGTATTGAGAAATGTCAATATTAACAGCAGCGCTGATGAGTTTCATCACTGATCATTTAGTTTACAGCTTAAAAAACATGTTTAATTGTAGGAAACAGATTTGAAGGTGAAAGTCAAACGGGACTTGCTCAGGTTCAGGTGAGCTCAGGAATCTGAACTTTGGGACACCAGTCAAACACACAGATGAAAAAACTGTGTAGAAGTGAACGAACTCGACACAAAACACAAAACTTTAAATATTTTGTGCATCACTTTAACAATTGGTTGATGTTTTTGTGAACCTCTTGGTGTTTCTGTCTGTATTCATGCCATATTTTTACCTGTTGCCAGCTTGCAGGTGCAACACCGTTGGCTCTCTGGGACCATCTTGCAGTAAACTGGGAGGACTCTGTGAATGTAAACCCAATGTTATTGGCCGTTGCTGTGATACCTGCGCACCACTGACATTTGGCTTCGGACCTGACGGCTGCAAACGTAAAAGAATTCGCTTTACAGATTTTCTAAAATCACTTCTGACGTGACGATAAAAGCGATAATTCACCCCATGATGTGTTTGATTTTCAGTGTGTGAGTGTGACCCTCGTGGTTCGCTGTTGGAAATGTGTGATCAGGTCAGAGGTCAGTGCGCGTGTCGTTCTGAGGTTGCTGGGCGACGCTGTGACCGCTGCCAGACGGGATTCTGGGGTTTCCCCTTCTGTCAACCCTGTGAATGTAACGGCCTGTCGGAGGAGTGCAACAAAGACACCGGAGAGTGTCTGAGCTGCCGGGATCATGCGACCGGACCAAACTGTGACAGGTTATACAAACATGGAAATATTATAATAAGATCATTTCCACATCTTCTGGGAATCTGAAATGATTCATTCAATAATGGGTTCTGACATGATTTCTGTATAATATATCTTGGGACTGTTTCTGCCATTATCAACTCTGTCTGATTAAATCAATGTTGACCAGTAAAAAAGCTGTAAGAAGAAGGAGGTTAACTAAAGAGCCGCCAACAAAACAATATATAACATGGAAACGCAAACTTTCTCTCTGAATCTATGTCGGGACAAATTCATACTCATGGCAACATAATTAACAAAATATATGTACATACAAAGGTGTGAGTATGAAGGTATGTGTGTGTGTGTGTGTGTGTGTGTGTGTGTGTGTGTGTGTGTGGATGTGTGTGTGTGTGTGTGTGTGTGTGTGTGTGTGTGTGTGTGTGTTAACAAAGATATGTAAAGTGGGTGGGATGTTTTTACATCTGCTTGCATGAATATGTGCGTAAATGAATATATGTATATGTGTGTCTACAAACAAGTTAGTCACTTTTAAGGTTTTTGGAATAAAACAGTCTCTAGTTTTGTACCGTAGAAAACAACAAACAGACTTTGGACTTATGGAAATAAATCTTTGTATGATCATGCAAACAGATTTATTTCCTAACGATAAGGACAGAAATCCGTCCAAAAGGAAACATATTAGAAAAACTTAATCCATTCTCTTAAACACTGACGTCCAGGTGACTCACTGACCTGATCTGTTATTCTTGTGAGTTTATTCTTCTATGACTGTCTGTGCATTTTGTCTCTTCTTTTTTTGTTTTCTATGCATTTCATTCTTTAATGCATATACATCTATAAATAGAAAGTTGAGACAAGAATATGCGCGGCGGCTGTTTATCTCAGCGAGCGTCTTCCTCATGTATGGAGGCTGTCAGTCCTCTGCAGCGGCTGCTGGTTCAACTTTCACCTACAGCCCTTCGCTGCATGTCATCCTCTCTCTCTCTTCACTTCCCTTTCCTGTCTGCTCTTCAGGTATCCTATCAAAATAAAGGCAAGAAAATATAATATATTTATAATAAGTTTTTAAAAATTCTCAAAGCTCACTCACTCAGATACAGTCCTAAACTGTTTGGTATTTTGTAAATAAAAACTTTACAGTTTTTGATAGAGTTCAATGGAAACCCAACATATCTGAACTCAGATACAATGTGAAACCCCTCCCCCCTCAGCAGTAACCTTTAAACATCGAACACATCGTTGATTTAGTTTTCAATGGGACACATGATTCAGTCCTGAGTCATTGTAGATGTCAGAAGTGTGGAGGTTTCTTTGATGTCTTCTGTAAAAATGACTGCATCTCTTCATCTTCATGAGTCGACACGACGCAGACGTCATTAAAGTTTAGTGTGAATATCAACATGAGATTGAACATTTCACAGCACACACACGTCCTGCTTCTGATGACTCATTTGTCTTGTTGATGCAGGTGTGTGGAGGGTTACTATGGTAACCCTGTCTCCAGACAGCCCTGTCAGCCCTGCCTCTGTCCAGACATTCAGAGCAGCGGACGATTCTTTGCCACGTCCTGCCAATTTGACCCACAATCCCTCGGTGTGACCTGTAGCTGCAGGAGAGGACACACAGGTAGGAGCTGACCTCTCACCTTTTAACCTGTCTGTCTGCACTCAAGTGACTTCCTGTGTCCAGAGTTGGACAGGAAGTGTCATGTTTTAGCATGACAGACAAAAATCTTGTTTTATACCTTCACATGGATGTGATTCATTCAGGTGCCAGCTGTGACAGGTGCAGTCCTGGTTTCTATGGCGACCTGGCATCACCAAGTGCCAGCTGTGAGGAGTGTCCCTGCAACAACAACATAGACCCAGATGACCACAACGCCTGTGACGGCCTGACAGGAGAATGTCTGCGCTGCCTCCACAACACAATGGGAGCACGCTGTCAAGACTGTAAACCTGGTTACTATGGTAACGCCCTGGACCAGGACTGCAAAGGTAAACATAAGGGTCTGGGGCTACAATTATTATTTTCATTGTCGATTAATCCATTAATCAATCCTGTCACAATCATGTCAGTTGAAAGTTAAAGTATCTGACCTCACAGCGCTGTGAGATGGAGGGACGCAGGTCAGAAGATCCTGTTTTTCTGATTAGTCTTGATAATATCAGCCGATTTAAATGTCAGAAATACTGAACAGTTGTTTTCATTTCTGGTTTTTCCAGGGGAAAAAGCAGATTGTTATGATGGATATGTTATATTTTTTTGGCGTCACGGTGGTGCAGTGGTCAGCGCTGTCGCCTCACAGCAACAAGGTCCTGAGTTCGATCCTCCAGCTTGTTGGATCAGGGTCTTTCTGTGTGGAGTTTGCATGTTCTCCCCGTGTCTGCGTGGGTTCTCTCCGGGTTCTCCGGCTTCCTCCCACAGTCCACAGACATGCATGCAGGTTAACTGGTGACTCTAAATTGTCTGTAGGTGTGAATGTGAGTGTCAGTGGTCGTCTGTCTCTGTGTGTCTTTGGAAAAGGTATAATTTTAAATCATTCTGAGCATTTCTCCCAAAAAGAAACTGGATTGAAACCTGAAAAGCTGGTTCCCAGTTGGAACCAAAAAATAACAGGTTTTCATTGGAAACCAAAGTGGGCGTGTCACATTCTACACGATGTTGTGCTTCGTATAGCGCCCTCTGCTGATGACATACTTGATTACAATGGCTCCATTCACAACTGGTGGAAATGCAGGCTGATTCACTAGATAGCATCAAGGTTCCAAGAGCAGAGCAGAACTTATTCAGGGGAAAAGGGAACCTGAAAAAATTGGTTCCCAGCTGGAATTACAAAAAAGCGGGCTTTCCTTGGCGACGTGGGCGTGTCATATTCAACATGTTGTTCTGCAGAGTGCACAACAACAATATCTGTTGTAACATTTTCCAGAGTGCTCATGTGACCGGCGGGGGACACAGGTGACTCGGTGTCCTCTGGGGAGTCCCTGTTTCTGTGACTCCAGGACAGGTCAGTGTCCCTGCAGGACAGGGGTGGTGGGCGTTCTCTGTGATGAGTGTGACGATGGATACTGGAACCTGGATGGAGGGACGGGGTGTCAACCTTGCAGCTGTGATCCAGCCAACTCCTTTAACAACATCTGTAACAAGGTAATTTCAGTACAGACCAACTACAGACCACCAACCACAGACTGCAGACCACAGACTACAGACCAACCACAGACCACAGACTACAGACCACCAACCACAGACTACAGACCAACCACAGACCACAGACTGCAGACCACCAACCACAGACTGCAGACCACCAACCACAGACTGCAGACCAGCCACTGACCACAGACTGCAGACCAACCACTGACCACAGACTACAGACCACAGACTACAGACCAGCCACTGACCACAGACTGCAGACCACCAACCACAGACTGCAGACCAGCCACTGACCACAGACTACAGACCAACCACTGACCACAGACTACAGACCACCAACCACAGACTGCAGACCACCAACCACAGACTGCAGACCAACCACAGACCACAGACTGCAGACCACCAACCACAGACTACAGACCACCAACCACAGACTGCAGACCACCAACCACAGACTGCAGACCACCAACCACAGACCACAGACTGCAGACCACAAACTACAGACCAGCCTCTGACCACAGACTGCAGACCAACCACTGACCACAGACTGCAGACCACCAACCACAGACTGCAGACCAACCACTGACCACAGACTAAAGACCAGCCACTGGCCACAGACTGCAGACCACCAACCACAGACTACAGACCAGCCACTGACCACAGACTGCAGACCACCAACCACAGGCTACAGACCAGCCACTGACCACAGACTGCAGACCACCAACCACAGACTACAGACCAGCCACTGACCACAGACTACAGACCACCAACCACAGACTACAGACCAGCCACTGACCACAGACTGCAGACCACAGACTACAGACCAGCCACTGACCACAGACTGCAGACCAACCACTGACCACAGACTGCAGACCAACCACTGACCACAGACTGCAGACCAGCCTCTGACCACAGACTACAGACCAACCACAGACCACAGACTGCAGACCACCAACCACAGACTGCAGACCAGCCACTGACCACAGACTGCAGACCACCAACCACAGACTACAGACCAACCACTGACCACAGACTACAGACCACCAACCACAGACTACAGACCAGCCACTGACCACAGACTGCAGACCAACCACTGACCACAGACTGCAGACCAACCACTGACCACAGACTACAGACCACCAACCACAGACCACAGAGTACAGATTGATTCTGATCAGTGATGTTCAAACCGACTGACTGACTGAGTCTGTGATGCATTCAGGTGACGGGACAGTGTCTGTGCCGTCCAGAGTTTGGAGGAAGACAATGTGACGAATGTGGAGAGAATCATTTTGGGAATCCGGACCTGCAGTGCATCTGTGAGTGAACATGTCTGTGTGTTGATGTCATGGCCATGTCACTAGTGTCTGTGTTTTTCCTTGTCATCTCTTTCCCCCTCCCCCTGTCTGTCTCTGTGTGTCTGTGCTGTGGCCGTGGCAACTGCCTCACTCTCCTGGGTTCCTCATTACATCCATGTTACTCACCTGTTCCCTGCTGCTCACCTGAGATCCATCCAGTAATCAACCCTGCAGTATAAAACACCGGCTCTCCTTTCCAATCCTCACCAGATCGTTGTGTCTACCACTGTGGATCACTGCCCCCCCGAACGCCCACCCGCCCGTCCCCCTGCCCCCCCTGCCCCCCTGCCCCCCATTTAACCCTTTCACTGACATGTTTTAAATGAACTCGTCTCTTTCTCAGCTTGTGACTGTAACCTGGAGGGAACTGAGCATCCATCATGTGACTCTGAAACTGGCGAGTGTATCTGTCGGGTTGGTGTCACGGGTATTTTCTGTGATGAGTGCGCCCCTGGCTACGACTCCACATTCCCAGCCTGTGAGGAGTGTCACGCCTGCACTGCCCTCTGGGCTGAAAATGTCACAGACGTCCAGCGAGCTGCCCAGAGGATGAGAACCTTCATCCCTCGCCATGGTGATGACCTACAGCCCAGAGACGGTGTCCGCCGGCAGAGGATGCTGGACATGCACTCAAAGCTGGACAGTCTGTCCAACCTAACGGGACTGTCGCTGCCAAAGGTGGAGAAGGTGGAGAAACTGTGTATGATGATCAGGTAAATTCTTCATCATTGTTTAATTATTGTTTTTCCCAATAAACACGCAGATACAAACACTCCAGCTGTCATGTGACTGATCTCTTAAAGATAATCTGACAGTTTTTAACTCTTACAAATATGATAATAATGTGATTTTCTCCTTTGTCTTAAGTTTGTATGTATTAATGTGTGTGTGATTGACTCACACAAAATATAGCTTTGGTTTCTAGGCATTTAATGTTGATCTTAATTTTATTTAATTCTGTCTCATCTAATCTAATCTGATATTATCTGTTCTGGTCTGATGATGATGATGATGATGATGATGATGAGTCATCTCTCTGTCCCTCCTGACAGGAAGCTCAAAGATGCCATTGACCCGAACGTGATTGTGATCGATCCGTCTCCTCTCATCAATACTGAGATCGACAACATCCGCCTGGAGTTCAAGAAGCTGCTGAACCGCCTGAAGGAGAAAGTGATTAGTGATCCCGACTCTGAAGACGAAGATCTGGAGGGTGAGCACACGTTCTTCTTCTTTTAAATATGAGTTTTTGGACTTTTTGCCTGAATGTTGATAGAGAAACCTGAAGATAAGACATGAAAGGAAGAGAGACACTCAGCAAACGGGCCTCAGTATTAAGGCTCACAATCTACCACCTCTGCAGGGAACCATCACCTTATCGTGGTGGACAGGTTTGCGTGTCCCTATGAACCTGGGCTAATTTGTCTCAGGCGAGGGTCCAGACTAAGAATAGTCCAAAGACCCCGTGGAAAAATGAGGAAGGAGCAATATGACCATGCCCGAAGGAAACCTGGAGGGCCTGACGGCGAGTGCCTGGTGGCCGGGCACACCATGGGGTCCAGCCGGGTTTGAAAAAACTATGTGGTCAATGCTCCTCCATCCTGTGGGCCCATCATCTACGGGAGGAACCGCTGGGGTCGGGTGCAATTTATAGATGGAGACTTTGCTGCGTTCCCAGCTTTCCTTCTTCTTCTTCTTTGGTTGATTGCAGCTTGTGGTCTGTGTTGTAGAGCTGCAGGATGAGATCCAGAAGCTTCATAAATCTTTCATGTCGGACGAGAAGAGGGTGAGAAATGCCAACAGAGCGGTGGAGGACTCCATGGACACCAGACAGGATGTCAAACATAAACTGAGCATGTGCAGCAGCAGGGGAGACCTGGGGCCGCTGGAGAAGAAGGTCGAAGAGCTCAGTGTGGGCACGCTCAACCAAAAGGTGAGAACGAACCAGAACCATCACATGACTGAAATAAACAGAGAAATGAAAAGTTCAGTGTGAGCAAATATATTTCTCAATTATGAACATTAGAAAATAAAACATTTGACTGATTCAAGGTGACTTCCTGTTTAAGCCATGCCCACTTCTTCTTCTATCTGAATAGAGAGATACATCATGATGCCAAGAAGTCTGTAACTCACGTCTTCTCAGTCTGTCCTGATGCTCCAAATATCAGTCAGATGATTAATAATCAAGTGATTAATGTAACTGATTATTGATGGATTTGTATAGATTAGGGTTTAGGACCAGACTAGCATGTTTATTTATTTATTATTCTTTTTTTTTCTACACATAAATTTCATCAACTACAGCCACTTTTAAGTCCCAGCTGAGAAATTTTGGATTTATGTAAAAATTTGTCACGATTGTTAATAAATATGTGTATGGTGTTTCTAAACATGTTGAAATAAAACATAATAACTAACTAATGAGATTCAGATGTAACACCAGTGAACACAGCAGACCTGCTAACTGCCACTTATCTGCAAAATTAGCAAAGATGTCATTTCTGCAACAGTTTTAAGTGTCGAATAGGGATGCAGCGATTAACCGATTTTATTATTAACCGCGCTTTATAACGTCACGGTTATTTAATCCCAAAGGCTCCGCTGCTCCGAGTTTTTCTGTTCTCACTATGCTGGTACATTATTTTCGGTGCAACCTGCACAGAACGAGAACAAAGTTAGACCAGAGGTGCAGCTGCTTACAGTGCGGCGTGCATCAACAGACATGGAGGCTACGCTACATTAGCTTAGCAAAGGCAGAAGGACGAAGCAGAGAAGCTTCGTTTCCACCGAAGAAAAGAGTGAAGTCGGCCGTTTGGGAGTCTGTCAGACCAAGAATGACCGGCGAGTCGTTCAAGACGACGGATCACCGTCTGCTAAACCTGCCGGAAAAAGTTGCTAAAGGGTCAAACTCATTTAACTTGATGCAACATTTTCAGGATCACCACCCAGATTTACACGCTACAGTAAAGCTAAGACGTAATAACTGAGTTAAATGACGTTAGCAGGAAGTTACTTCATGAAACACTGAGTTGGTAGGAAGTTAAATATAAACATTCAGTCAGTGATTATTTAACATTACTTCCTGTCTGTGTTCAGTGAACTCTAGGCCTTATGGTGTAAAACACTGACATAACATCAGGAGCCTCAAACAAACAAAAATCAATAACAGACAGGATTTATTCAGGCCACATGTAAAATTAGATTAATTATTGAAAATAGATTATTAAAAATGAATTAAAATAGACATGGATGACAGTTGATGACAAAAACACTGAAGTTTATCACCAACATGAGTAACTTTTTCCCCTCAGGGATCGTTAGAGTTCATCTTACTCTTATATTAATAATTATACTTAAAATACTTTATTTCAAATACTTTTCCACCATGTTTAAGTTCTGTACTCAGGTCCAAAAGAAATGTAGGAAGAATACACAAAGTGAAAATCCAGAATAATGTGGAGATATTTGTGATGAACGGAGCCGACAGACGAGCTGCCGACTGACAGAACAGACGTCACTTTGACTGAAGAAAAAGACTTTTTGTTTATTTTTATTTCTGATTTTGTACTGTATTATTTGATGACTGATATTTCTGACAGCAGTAAATAACATTAAAATCTTTAAAGAATGTTCATGTGATTTTATACATTAGTTCATTAGTAGAGTTGTGAAATTAATTAATGCGTAATAATCGTGATAATGGTGAAACTGTGATTATTCCTCAGACTATGATCGTATCAAAAACTATAATCGTTGCATCATATTTTTGCGTCTTAGTGACTGATGGGAACAATAATTTAAGAAGCCAATCAGATATTGTTCAAGACTGACGTAACCCAGATGATATAAATAGTCTGTTATTGTTAAACGTTATATAATATTAATATAATATACAGTAATATTTATCATTAACATTGTGTTCTGAACAACACAAGATGTCATGTTTTATTTTAGTTATTAAAATAATTTTATTTAACATGAACAATATTTAAATATTTAGATTTACAAGTTAGAATTGAATATCTGTTATAAAAAGCAACATATATTCTTTAGTGTGAATAAACACATTTAAATCCATACTCATCTACATTTTTCATTGAGTAGAGAAAATCATTAAATCTACACTTATTTATTATTTCAATATTTACAATCATGTAGAGATTTTGGTGACAATACATTTAAATTACTTAAACTTTTAAAGAAATGTTTTGGTAGTTGTGTCCCGTCTGCAACATTTTATTGTGGTAAGAAGAAATAACGCATGAAATATGAACATTTGGGTGCCTATTTATATTTATTTCAGCCTGTGACTGTTAAAATTAAAATTAATAGAGGCTGAGTTGTTCACTTTTGGAGATTGAAAAATGCCTAAAGTTGATGAAACCTTTATGTTTTTTCTTTATGATCCTCGCCAGGCGTAAACTGGGAGGGGATCATGTGATCAACTGGACCGATCAACATTTTTCATGCACGTTTACGACCTCTGAGATTCATTTTTCTTCAAAAGCCTTGAAAAACCTTTAAAAAATGGTTCCATGTTGGCACCTGGAGGGAAATTCCTCACACTCAAAGATGAACTGATGAGATTTCAAAGGTCAACGTGATGTCAGCTAACTTATTCACTGGATTCACACATGATACCGTACCTTTGATTAACTTCCTTCAAAGACGCAGGTCAATATAATGTTACGCTGCATGTTAAATTCCTTCAGGCTGTAGCTAATGATTATTTTGATTGTTGATTAATCTGCCAATCATTTTCTCAGTTAATCCTTGAATTAATCCAGGTGCTAGTCAGTTGAAATATAGGTCCAAACATTTTGGATCCTCCATGATAAGATATAGATATTCAGTTTACTGCCAGAGAGTAAAGACACCAGAAAATATTCACATTTAAGAAGCTGAGATCAGAGAATATTGACTTTTTTTTAGATTAACAAATGATTGAAAATGGTTAATTGATTATCAAAATAGTTGGCGAGTGATCTAATAATTAATTGTTATTCTTTTTCGTGATCCTAACAGGGCACTAGAGCCCGCAAGTGATCAATAACTGCTTTAGTGTGAAAGCTTTTTTTCAGCTCAGGATAATGTATGTAGGGATCATGTTATATTATTATATTGCAGTAGGTGCTTCACCATATGTTCCCTGACAGGAGACCTGCAATAATTTATTTATTTTTTACTGTTCTCAATCAATCAATCAATCAATCAATCAAAAAGTTAATAATCCTAAATAATAATGATAAAGGGAGCAATAATGACAGTCACTGATGTTCTGCTGCAGGTGTGTGGAGGTCCAGGTGTGGAGGACTGTTCAGGATGCGGTGGAGCTCTGTGTGTTCTGGATCATCTTGGAAACAGGAAGTGCGGAGGTCCAAATTGTGATGGAGTTCTTCCTGTCAGTCAGAGAGCATCAGAAAATGCTGACAGAGCCAAAGATCAGCTGACCACACTGCCATCCAGACTGCAGGAGTCCAGAAACAAGGCAGGTCCACACTGAGACCACAGACTGAACCACAGACTGGAACACAGACTGGACTATAGACTAGACCACAGACTAGACCACAGACTGGACCACCGGCTAGACCACAGGCTAGACCACAGACTAAACCATACACTGGTACACGGACTGGGCCACAGACTGGACCACAGACTGGGCTACAGGCTGGACCATGGGCTGGACCACAGACTGGACTATAGACTAGACCACAGACTGAACCACAGACTGGAACACAGACTGGAACACAGACTGGACTATAGACTAGACCACAGACTGGAACACAGGCTGGACTATAGACTAGACCACAGACTGGACTATAGACTAGACCACAGACTGGAACACAGACTGGACTATAGACTAGACCACAGACTGGAACACAGACTGGACTATAGACTAGACCACAGACTGAACCATACACTGGTACACGGACTAGACCACAGACTGGGCTACAGACTGGACCATGGGCTGGACCACAGACTGAGCCATAGACTGGAACACAGACTGGGCCGGAGACTGGACTATTGGCAAACCGTCCGGCGCCTCAGAAGGGGGAAGCAGTACCTGCCAACACTGTTTACAGTGGTGGTGGGGAGCTGTTGACTTCGACTGTGGATATTGTCGGGCGGTGGAAGGAATACTTCGAGGATCTCCTCGATCCCACCGACACGCCTTCCGTAGAGGAGGCAGAGGCTGAGGACTCAGAGGTCGACTCATTCATCACCTGGACTGAAGTCACTGAAGTGGTTCAGAAGCTCCTTGGTGGCAAGGCACCGAAGATGGATGAGATCCACCCTGAGTACCTCAAGTCTCTGGATGTTGTACGGCTGTCTTGGTTGATACGCCTCTGCAACGTCGCGTGGCAGTTGGGGACAGTGCCTCTGGTCGGCAGACTGGGGAGGTGGTCCGTCTATTTAAAAAGGGGGACTGGAGGGTGTCCTCCAAGTGCAGGGGGATCACACTCCTCAGCCTCCCTGGTAAAGTCTATTCCAGGGTACTGGAGAGATGAATTTGGCCGATAGTTGAACCTCAGATTCAGGAGGAACAATGCGGTTTTCGTCCTGGTCGTGGAACACTGGACCAGCTCTATACCCTCCGCAGGGTGCTTGAGGCTTCATGGGAGTTTGCCCAACCAGTCCACATGTGTTTTGTGGACTTGGAGAAGGCATTCGACCGTGTCCCTCATGGCGTTCTGTGGGAGGTGCTTCGGGAGTATGGAGTTCAGGGCCCTCTGCTAATTAAAATGTTTTTAGCCTAAATGTCGGCTGTAGCCTCTCAGACCGGATCCTCGTCCACAGCTGAAGCAGGAACACAGGATCTCACCCAAGCGGCGCGGCTGCAGCAAAGAAATTATGTTCCTCTTCTATGTCGAAGTCCTTGGACATTTTCTTCTTTGTTGAAAGTTTGCGAAGTGAACTCTGGACGTAACGAGTCATTATTTCTGAGCAGATCTCTCTCTGTTGTCTGAGTCACTTCCAGGTAGCATTTAAACACAGATGTGAAGGTATGGCGAGATCTCGTACATCTCGTGTTGCACCACTTAGGTGAGAGCCTGTGTACCTGCTTCAGGTGTGGACGAGGATCCGGTCTGAGAGGCTACAGCTGACATTTAGGCTAAAAACATGGTGGAAATTATGTCTTTTTGGGTCAGATTTTAATGTCGCAGCTTACAGACACATCACACCACACAAGCAGTATTGAGACATTTTGTGTTACATTTAAAACTGGTCACCATTCATTTCAATTGTACTGGATTTGGCTGCAACGCTGTTTTCCGCTGAAGCTCTAGAGTGTTTTGTGAACTGGAGATCGTCACCCATCCTCACAACAGCACAGGGTTGAGTAGATATTGAGCAAAAATTCATTTTTGGGTGAACTATCACTTTAAATAGTTACCTTTGCAACAACATGAAAAAGATGTCTTTATATCTTTCACTTTTAATCAAATGTGGATGTAGACAGGATGTTTTAAATGAAGTATTATCTTGATGTTGAAGAACAAACTGAACAAATTGTGATGAAGGTCTGCTCATCAGCAGCTGACAGACTGATTAATAATGGATATTTGTTCTGTGTCAGATCAATGATGCCAAACAGGCAGCTCAGGACACCATAGACCAGGCCAAAGACCTACAGGAGCGCATCAACAACAACAAGGACTCCTTCGAGAGAGACAAGACAAAAACCAAGGAGCTCATCCAGAGAGTCAAAGACTACCTGATGGGTCAGTAAGCAGGTTTTAGAGATTTTTGAGGAAGCCGAATCCATTCCTGACATTTTCAGAGTTCAAAATGGTTATTTAAACAAAACGTATCCAAGTTCCAACTGCCAGTGGGACTATTTTGATGAACATCCAGTCAATTTAGAAGCTTTAGAACAGCGGTTCCCAAACTTTTTTCCATGGAGCCTGTGCACAAGCACATGCACCAAAAGAATAAACAATTCATTCCAAAGATTTATTATGAAAGATGGACAGCATTTCATTAACCCTTCCTAAGTTCCGCCCCTTTTTGCTCTGTGCTCCAATCACAGTTGGTCAAACTTGGTACCTTGGTCAATTTTCTCCTTTTCCTGTAAAAGCAATACATAGGCTACAGCTTATGTTACCAAAACAGAAACTAATCAGCTTGCTAATGTTAGCAACATACTAGCTAACTAGCTATCTATTGATTTATATTCATTAGCTAGCTAGTTTGTTAGTGCTGTACTAAAATTATTGAACCAAAGATGTGATTATGTGGCTTTTACTGGTCCCCCAGCAAATTTACTCTGACTGTCTTCAGAATGTGGTTTTGTGGTTGTTGGTACTGATGAGCCGAACACAGAGCCGATCTAAATACAGGAAACAGGAAAGAATAAAGTTGACTTGTGTACTAAGTTTACTCAACTATCATTGAAGTGGAGGGAAAAAAGTGGTGTGAAATTCAAGAGTCAGTTGTTTCCATTCTTAGAAACTTAAATGTCTTTTCTATAATAAATTTAATATTGTTTCTTTTAACAACTCAAAAAGGCTCATACTTATCAAAAGTTTAATGACGATTCATTATCACATAGCTGAGAGGTCAGAGGTGTGGATGACATGAACGTTTCCTCACCAACAGATGAGATGGTCCCTCCAGAAGACATCGAGAAAATGGCCCGAGCTGTTCTGGATATCCAGCTGCCACGATCACCAGATCAGATCCGATCAATGATCAATGACATCAATAACCTGCTGTCCAATGCCACCAATTTCCAGAACAACCTGAAGAACCTGGAGGAGCAGGCCAAGACGGCCCAGGACCTGCTGCAGAAAGCTCGCCAACTCAAGTCAGTGTCTGAAAATGTGTTACGTGATGATGTGAAACCAAACAAACTGCAACAGAAACTGTTTCAGCAGATCTGATCAACAATATTTCATTTCTAACATCAAACAGCAAAGAAATACAAGTATTGACATTTCCCTTTGCTGTCCATGTTAAAAACTGATTTCTGCATGTCTTCTCGTCCGATGTCCACAATCAAGTTCACACGTTTTGGCAGTTTTCAAAACATTTCCTTCTTATGATTCCTTAAGACTTTTTTCTTATTCATAAAACGTTGAGGTCATAAAATGTCTTGAGTTTGTTCTTGTTGCTTTTGTTGTTTTGTGGTGAAAAACACTTGAAAAAACAAATGGGCACACTGACATGTTTGGACATATTTTTCAGGTCTTTCCTGAATTATTTTCAGTTTATCTGTTCATAATTTTTTCAGTTAATTAATCTGTTGTTTGGTCTGATTGATTATTGATTGTCTGACTGACCACACGGTTTCTTATTTTTAGGGAGCAAACCAAAGACATCGATGTGACCGAGATCAGCAGAGACATTTATGGAGCAGAGAGAGCTCAGAGCAATGCCAACGATGACCTGGAGACAGCCAGCGGAGACAGAGACATGACCAGAGACACAGTCCAACGTGTAAACATCTACACTAGATGATCAACGACCTGTCTGTTAACTTCAGCGTGTCTGTTGTTGACGTGTTTCAATGTGTTATTTCTGTCATGTTTCAGGTTAAAGACAAACTGGACGACATCGAGACGCAGCTGATGAGACGTCCACCTGAAAACCTGCAGAATGAGATCAAAGACCTGAAGAAGAAAACTGAGCAGAACAGACGGATGGCGACAGACGTCCGAGAGGCTGCAGATGCTGCTTTTAACAACACTACAGACACACAAACAGTAAGAATACAGACACACAACATTTCATGTCTTTTTGATGCTTTTTTGTATTTATTTTTTTCAAATATATTTCTGATGTATTATTATTCAGGAACTGAACAACGTGATGAAGCTGTTTGAGGTTTTAAAGCAGAAAGACTTGAGTCAGATGGGTCACGATGACGCTGGAGAACGACTAAAGAACATCATGGAGGAGGCGGAGAAGATGAAGAAACAGCTGGCCGACAAATTCACACAGATACAAGGTAGTATTAGAACTTCAGTGTGAGTACATGTACTCATATTGTTTGGTCTGACTGTATGTTTCCATAGTGATGTCACCACCAGGTAACTAAGAAATGTAGTTAAACTACTAATGCTTAATGAACTTATAGTGACGGTACTTCTAAAACTACACTAAACATGTGCAGTACTACACTATATATTTAGTATATACTGCAGTATTTATAAATATGCATATGTGTGTGTGTGTGTGTGTGTATAATGTATAATATACACAAACACACACATATATTTGTGTGTATTTGTATGTTGTCAGATCTGGAGCAGAAGATCAATCAGCTGATCAAGAGTAAAGACGACAAAGCAGCTCAAGTGTCCACGTTGTTGGAGACGGTCGATTCACTTCGAAAAGAAATCTCCAGCCGAGCCAAAGCGTACCGCAGCTGTACCTCCTGAGTACTACCAGTATTACTCACTACTGCATACTGAAGTACTTATACTTCATCAATACTACTGACTATTATATACATACTACTGAATACTACTTACTGAATTGTTGTATAACTAATAAATTGCTTAATTGGGGAAAAACTGTATTTGAGGGTTTTGATTTTTATATTTCAAGATGCTGGAAAGTATATTTTAAAGATGAAACTTTCTTTCTTTTTTTTTAACCATTGTTGAATATTGGGTTGAGAGGAAAAGTCAAATACACCGCTGATGTTCTTTCAATGAATTTATTGAACAGGCATCAAAAACAACCGTCTGCAGTTCAATGATGACCGCAGCTGTGAACAGGAGCCCCGGGATAAAAATCCTCAAGTCCTGGAAATGTGTCTGCGGTTTTTATAGCATTTGTGACGATAGGCCGTTCCAACCTCATTATTATCCAATAAACTTAATCAATATTCAGTAAGACTACGTGGAGACTGTGAGACATGAGCTCATGTCCTTCTTCAGTGTAAATATTTTGAACCCTTGAAAGGAGACAGAATGATTGATGATAGATTTCTGTAAATCCTCCAACATGAACCGACGCAAGGAGCTGAATCTTAAAGAAACACATAACTCTCACAGAGAAACAAACAGATCCCAGCTCAGTTGCTTCCTTTCATTTAGACACCATCTTGAAATTGTTTCTCCTTCCCTTTTATTGCCGATCATTATTATTATTATTATCATTATTAATAATAATAATAATAATAATAATATTTCATCTGTAACAGCCATCTCTCAGCCCTCAGCACTTCACCCAGTCGTCTCTGTGTGGAAGGAGAAAGCTCTGGTTCATTTTGATCATTTCTTGTTGACAATGTCTTTGCATCTTTTAACAATTTTAAAATTAGATTATTTGACCACAATCTCATTTATTTAGATATTTTCAAATCTGAGACTTTTCCTGCTGCAACCTTCCTAATTTTCCCCATAAACCACCTGGTTCTCTTGATACAATGCTAACCCTCCCTGTAGTCTGTGGATTCATTTCAGCTGGTGAAGTTAATCACATGATGATGATGATCATCTCTCCTGACATCCAGGAAAACTTAGAAAAACAACTTGATACTTTCTTCTCACCCTTGACGGTTCAGTTCTGCTTCATCCTGTGTTGGTCTGACACTGATCCAGTTTAAGGAAACATGTGCAAAGTTAAACTTGACAAACTGTTTAACACAGGTGATGTGAGAGAAATGCTGTTTATCTCACACATGTTTTTTCTGTCCAAAGCTGAGTTCGTTCTCGTCCTCTGAATAAACCTGTAGTCCCAAAGACCCTTGATGTCTGTGTTTGGTGTCCTTAAAGAATTTACCTGTTTTACCTCAAAGGACAGTAGTATAATTACTTTTGCGTCTGTGGTCACCCACAGACATATTTTACTTCACTGGACGGATCAGAAGACTTATTGTCCTTCTGTACTTAGAAAAAAAAAAGTATAAGGAGTCACTTTGAAAAATTCAACAAAATGTGGGATCCTGTTCTGTCCTACGTCATTTTTTTCCTTCTTTGGAAGATCAACAAAATATATTAAGTTATATTATGGAGTAAATGGTACATGTAGCCCAGAACTTCTCTGAGTTCCTCCCTTGTTTGTTTGTTTGTTTGTTTGTTTGTTTGTTTGTTTGTTTGTTGTTTGTTGTTTGATGCAGGCTTGGCTCTCATGTTGGGGAAGTGGGATGGTCGGCTTGTGTTTTGTGCTTTTATGGTTGATTAAAATATAAAAATGGGTGACGTCATTAAAATGTTGGCTGCACGTCATCACACACACACAGACACACACACACACACACACACACACACACACACACACACACACACACACACACACACACACACACACACACACACAGCTGTTTAATATGTTTGAACAAAATAAAATAAGCCAGCATGTTTTCTAAATATATTCATTATATAGTTTTATCACATATTTATATTTAGTTTATATCATATTTGTATTCATGTCGAGTGAAACTGTAATTCCTAACAAAATCATGGAACCTGGGGGAAGAGGAAACTGAAAACAGCAATTAAAAGAAGAATTTAGACTAGAAAAAAAAATAAAGTGGAGGATAAAGAAACAAACAATTAGAATTCATTTCCACACAAACTAATCTGAGGCTGGTAGGAACCTTTCTGCGACTCCGTGTTGCTGCCCAGGACATTAAAAGCTGTGCACCGTGTCACAGCAGCAGTCGACCAGAGGTCTGTACTACAAATCAAACTCAACACAGCCAGGCTTTCTTTGCAGGATCTGGATCAACAAATCCTAAAACCTGGATCAGAGATAACGGGGATCACGATGGTGGTTATCAGCTCTCTTTGTTAATCCAGACTTTCGTTTCACAGAAAAGGGACGTTTGTTTCATTTGACTCTTCTTCCTCATGAAATGAAGCAATCGAGCGTCTTACTGAAGTCAAAACCATCAAGTTGTTATAATTATGAGCTGTGGAAAAAAAAACCATGACAAATAAAGCAGGAGAAGAAGAATGATGTGAGAAAATGACTGATGGACTAAATGTGTCTTAATGCTGCCGTTTATTCTAACATGAAAACATTAAACAATAAAAGTCCATCCAGCAGATTTAAACATGATGAAGTCTGTCTGACTCTGTCCTCTGATGACAGAGACGAGGACATCACTGAAGTTTTTCACCAAACCAACGGAAAATGAGTGGAACTGATTTAAGATTGTCTGTGATCAATGATGATCAATTTTCTAATCAGTGATCTGAGCTGCAAAATCACAGACAAAACAGAAAACAGTAAAAAGTCTTCAAAGTGTCTGTAGTTGCTTCATCATTATTTTACTGTGTGGATTATAAACCATGTCAATTTAAAGAGTTAATATGATCTGGAGCAAACGGGGAAAATGACTCTGCATCACCAAACAGAGGTTACCATGACAACGTGATGCTGCTGTTTCATGTTTACATTATATGGATTCGTTCGGTGATATTATGAACATAAACTCTGAACATAACCTGCTGCTGACCAGGTGATGAGTTTAGCATCAGTTACCATGGTGATCTAGCAGGTTAAAAAAGAGCCGCCTTCATGACTCTGAACATCCTGGATTTAGACTCAACGTGTCTCACTAACATGAATCTTTGTACTTCGTTTCCTCAGCAGAGCGAGAGGCGCGGCTGTTCGTCTGACAGCGAGCGGTGATGAACACGTGCAGAGCGAAGTCAAGCCGGCGGTAAGACAGGAAGTGTTTGTTGTAACGGTAGTTTATCCACCGTGTTGGTCTGTGACGTGTATGTTGATGTTTTAACTCTGTAGTGTCTGTATGTTGTTTATTTCTCTGAATGTGTTTGTTTGTGTTTATTTACAGAAGTGGTGACATTTACACTGTTAGTTGTTTATATAAAATGATACATTTAAAAAATAATAGAAGATAAAACTCATGAATTGGATGGTTAAAAAATATTACATAACTGAAACATGAACCTACATAAATTTTAAAGTTATGTACAATTTAATATAAATATCATAAAAACAGTAAATATTAAAATACAGTAAAACTCATCTATTACCTGTGAAGTGGCAGTGGGTCACTTTATTTGAATCTGATGTGTAATTTCAGGTAAACTAGTCACTTTACTGGGTTTCCACAATATTTATGAAGTTTTTCTGTTACCTGTTTACTTATGACGTGAACTTGCTGTGACGTAAACGGTGTGGAATTATTCCGATGTTTTTTACCTGACGGCTAAAAGTGATGGAACAACAGGAAGCTGCTTGCTACAGTTTTGATCAAAGTCAAATCAAAGATCAAACTATTTTCAGCAGCACATGAATCTACGTTTGTTGTTGTAGTGAGTGTTTGTGTCAGCAGATCAATTAAACTGCAGCACGTGGTCAAACCTGAGGCCCGTGGACCGAATCCAGCCCCATGAGAGCTGGCAGAAAAAATCATGTTTTATTTTACTCTACATCACAGAGCTACAGAGCCCATGAACTACACGTCCCATAATGCACTCTGATTTTTATTATGTGCACACTGAAGGCATCCAGCCACTAGATGTCAGTGTGCTCATTATAATATATCTGTTTGTTCCATCAGTGGGGTTTAATTTGATTTACTTTAATTTAATTTAATGTTTGTCATTAATGGAAAGAGTTTGTCCATTTTTTAAATAAACTATAATAGTTGTAAACATCATTTACTCACTTATTTTAACTACTAGACTAGTTTTTATTATTAAGTCTAGAACTAGAACAATTAATCAGTTAGTAAATTAATCTAAACAAATAAACAAAATACAATGAATTGCCTAATTAATTAATAAATTAATTAACTGTTTTGAAAATCAATTAATCATTTTAAGTCATTTTTAAAAAAAATAGTCCATATTCTAAATTCTGTAACACCTCAGGTGTGTGTGTGTGTGTGTGTGTGTGTGTGTGTGTGTGTGTGCGTGCGTGCGTGCGTGCGTGTGTGTGTGTGTGTGTGTGTGTGTGTCTGTGTGTCTGTGTGTGTGTGTGTGTGTGTAACCATGACAGCAGACGATCAGTAGATCGCTGTGATACAAACATTATTGTGACATCACAGGTTTTGATATGACAATGATTTTTATAAACAATTAATCATTTAAAATTGGTATTTTTCAAGTTTTTTCATCAACAGTTATTGACATTATCAATTAATCTGCCCATCATTTTCTCCACGAATTGATTAGTTATTTAATCAACAAAATGTCATGAAATATTGATCAAAGTCCAAGATGTCGTCCTCAAATGTCTTGTTTTGTCCACAACTCAAAGACATTCAGTTTCCTGTCAGAGAGGAAAGAAACCAGAAAATATTCACATTTAAGAAACTGAAATCAGAGAATTTAGACTTTTTTCCTTTTAAATTGACAATTAATTGATTATCAAAATAGTTGATAATTGTTGTAATAATTGATTAAATGTTGTCAAAGTGTCAAAGTTTGATGGTTTCAGTTTAATAATCTGATTTTAAAAGTTCGATACTTTTACTAAAGAAGTTCAGTGAAAACTTCTACTGCAGTTTACACTTAACTTTTACCACCTCACACACACACACACACACACACACACACACACTCACACTCACACACACACACTCACACACACACACACACACACACACTCACACACACACACACACACACACACAGACACACACACACACACACACACACACACACACACACACACACACACTCACACACACACACACACTCACACACACACACACACACACACACTCACACACACACACACACACACACACTCACACACACACACACACTCACACACACACACACACACACACACACACACACACTCACACACACACACACACACACACACACACACTAGCTGCTCTCTGATTGGCCCGACAGCTTGGCTCTGCAGGCCCCCACACGTTCACAGTCATTACCCACAATGCCCCAGAACTGCTCAGACCTCAATGAATCCTCAGATGTTTCAGGTGGGGGGTCGGATTCTCACACACACACACACACACACACACACAGACACACACACACACACACACACACACACACACACACACACAGACACACACACACACACACACACACACCTCGTCCTTTGTTGTTGCAGGTGAGCTTTAACTGTGGGGGAGGAGTGTGTTTGTTGGTCGGGGGTTCAGGAATGTCTTTTGTCTCTGGAGCCCCGGGGGGGCGGGGTGTGTGTGTGTGAGTGTGTGTGTGAGTGTGTGTGTGTGTGTGTGTGTGTGTGTGAGTGTGTGTGTGTGTGTGTGTCCTTCAGCAAGAGAAACTTTAAACTCTTTCTTCTCTTGAAGAATCTGTTTCTTTTATATCAGTTCAGAATTCATGAGGCCAAAAGTCTGTGGACAGAATGAGCTCAGTTTCTGATGGAAGGTCTGAGTTTTAGAGTAAAAACAGAAAATAAACTCGAGCTGCAGTCGATTAATAGATTTCAAATCAATTATTAAATTAACTGTCAGCCATTCTGATAATCAACTGATCTGTTTGAGTGACTTTTTCATTTTTAAAAAAGTCCAGATTTCTGATTTCAGTTTCTTAAATGTGAATATTTTCTGGTTTCTTTTCTCTCTGACAGGAAACTGAAGATCTTTGAGTTTTGGACAAAACGAGACATTTGATGATGTCATCTTGGACTCTGATCAATGTTTTATGGAAAAAAAAACAAACTAACCAATTAGTGAAAAAAGTATTTCCAGATTAATCACCGGTTGAAGGTGCAAACGTTCTATTCTAACCCTAACCCTTTTCAACAGTGAGTCTGATAGGAACTAAGGCCAGATGGTTTTCACAATAAAAGCATCAAAGTGGAGGGAGTATTTATTCTTTTTAGTTTTATTGTGTTCATCTCATTTTAATTTCATGTTTAAAGTTTAAAATGATTTTATGTTTATTGTTAAATTTTCTGTTAAATAAAGAGAAATCAGAGAGAATTTCAACATGTTTTAAATGTTCTTACAAATAAATAAAGATCAGTTTAATTTTGAAAGTCAGGCAGGATGTGGTCCTGAGGTGTGTTTGTTGGCGGACTGAGGAGGCGGAGTCAGTCTGAGGAGGTCTTCAGGAGCTTCAGACAGTCTTAGGTTCTCAGAAGGTCTGAAGGTTCTGCGTCCGTTTGTTCTTTGTTCTGGATGTTCAGGATGTTGAAGCTCCAGCTGAGTCTGTTGCTGCTCGGTGAGTCTCAAACTGAATCCTCCATAAATCCTCAGTCAGAAAACAGAGAGTCTGAATTTTCTTTAGTTTAAATAACGTTTGATTTCTTTTGTTTGTTCATCAGCTGCATCCAATCAATCAAAATTTAAAAAATCTATATTGATTTTATTCATGTATTTGATGCAGGCATCGATACACTGAAGTAAAAAAACAGCTGATGAAATTTACAAAGGGTTTGAATTTTAATGGATAAAACATGGAAACTAACAGGAAAACAGACAAACAAACACTTCAGACTCTGAAACAACAAAAACACAACGGTTGAAAACTAGAAAAGGAAAATAATATATAATAATTCAAAGAATAATATTGATGCAGGAATTTACAAATTTTAATCTGATCAGATTTGATTAAAAAATGTTGTTTTCTTCAAAAAAAGTTTTTATACAAACAGAAAGTTCAAACAAAACTGATTAATGAACCGACTGATTATCAATACTGAATGTATCAGCTGATATTCTTCACACAGGATATATAATCTATACATGAACAAAGTGATTTGTTGGTGATTGATTGATGAAAATCTTTCTCTAAATTATGAAGCTGAAAAAAAAAAAGATCAGAAGTTTTTCTCTCAAACAAACAAAAAGAAGAAATGAGAATAAAAACTGAAGTTGAGAAAGATTTAATCAGAGAGCAGGTCAGTGATTCAATCAATTAGTGATCAATAACAAAGTTAAGCTCTCTCTCTCTCTCTCTCTCTCTCTCTCACACACACACACACACACACACATACTGTTCTCATTATTCATTGATTTGTTGATTCTTTGGTTCAAAAGTTCATGAATCTTGAAATAAAGTTAATAAAGATAAAATATTTAGTTTATACTCGTTATTGAGTTTAATAAGATTAATAATAATAATCAATCTTCTGAACTGAGACAAAACAGTATTTAGATTTTTATTATAAAATACATTTTAAAGATCAAACTCTATTAAATCTTGTAACGTTCCAAACTCCTACTGATTAAATGTTTTTATTAAAACTATATTTTAGAACAAAGATGATTTTTTTTTTTGCAGCAGGTTTTGTTAGTTTGACACAGAAACAGTTTAGAAACACAATTAAAACAAAGTAAAACTGATCAATAATCGTTACAGGAAAGACTTGAGATTTAGGTCCAATCATGTGAAGCAGACAGACGGACATCAATCAATCAATTAATTGTTTGATCCAGAAAATGTCAGAAAATGGTGAAACATTGATCCTGTCACAAACTGGTCAGTTGAAAAATTTTTCAACCAGTGATCAATCTGGAAATATTTTTTCCACTAATCAATTAATTGTTTGGTTCATAAAATGTCAGAAAATATTGATCGAAGTCCAACATGACGTCCTTAAATGTTTAAACTCAAAAATAATCCGTTTACTGTCAGAAACAGAAAATATTTAAAACACATAATTTAGACATTTTAACTTAAAAATGACTCAAACTGATTAATTGATCATCAAAATTGTTAGCAGTTAATTTGATAAATGATTCATAATCAATTAATCAATAAAGCCTCGCAACATAACTTGTTACTTCATTCAGCAGCTCCTTGAAAACGATCATCAACACGATGTAGAAATAACCTGGAGAGCATCCGGCTACTCCTCATCATTTAAAAGATGAGTTATTGATCAGGTGTTTTTAGATTCTGGACGCCCCTGAAATCTTATTG
>NC_139329.1:40493905-40531405 GCF_056507025.1 Lutjanus erythropterus
TTAAGCTAACTTTAATTTGAATTTAAGTTTAAGTTGAGTTTAGTTTAATTTAACTCTAGTTTGAGTTTAAGTTGACTGATTTTAATTTTAGTCTCATGTCTTTGACTCCAAAGTTTCTTGAACTTTATTGTCAAAAATATATGAAGTTTTTTTTCCCAGCAGCAGCGACGTAGCGACGTAGCGGCGTAGCGACGTAGCGGCGACCTCCAGTGGACGTTACAGGAACTGCAGCTGCTGTCAAAAACACTGTTTATATCAACATGGAGCTCAGACGAGACATTTGATCTATAGATTATTGATCTGTGGGTGTCGCTAACAGATGTTCTGCTCTGTGTATTGATGGTTGATAATGGATGGATTGACACTGTGTCAGTGTATTGATGTGCAGCATGTGTGAACTATAGATTATTGATTATTGATGTGCAGGTCTGGAGAACGTCACCATCCAGCTGAACCTGGAGGCCGAGTTTCACTTCACACACCTGATCATGACCTTCAAGGTGAGCTCCACAAGTACACACAGGTACAGGTACACACAGATACACACAGGTACCATTACACACAGGTACAGGTACACACAGATACACGCAGGTACCATTACAGGTACACATCACAGGTAACTGGAGGTACCAGTACACACAGGTACAGGTACACATAGATACAGGTACCATTACACACAGGTACATGGAGGTACCAGTACACACAGGTACAGGTACACATAGATACAGGTACCAGTACACACAGGTCATATCATATACCCGGCCTGCTGTCACTGTGTGTGTGTGAATATAAACACTGTGCTCTGATTGGTCAGAGTCCTTGGTTCAGTTTACAGCCTGATTTGATTTGACCTCTTTCTGAACTGACAAGATTGTGACAGGATTAATTAATCAATTAATCAAGAAAATAGTCAACAGATTGATTGATAATGAAAATAATCGTTAGTCGCAGCCTTAATTATTGTTGTTATTATTATTAAATATCAGCAGAAGCATCAGATGATTCTTGTTCATGTTTTCTGACGTCATTTTCTCTTTTCTCAGACTTTTCGACCCGCTGCCATGGTGATAGAGCGATCAGCTGACTTCGGAAAGACATGGCAGGTTTACCGTTACTTTGCCTACGACTGTGAGGCTTCCTTCCCGTCTGTTTCCCAGGGTCCAATGCAGAAGGTTGATGATGTCATCTGTGACTCACGTTACTCTGACATCGAGCCGTCCACTGAAGGAGAGGTACTGTGGTGATTGACTGACAGGAAATGATGTCACAACACGGCTGATGATTTCATCTGAGTTGGTTGTTGAAATCTCCTTTTTTAATTCTTTCAGGTGATTTTCCGAGTCCTGGATCCGGCATTCAGGATCGACGATCCCTACAGCCCCAGAATCCAGAGTGGGTCTCCTCACAACCATCAGTAACAGCTATTGATCAGTTATTGAACTGTGATTGATGACCTGTTATTGATCTTTTGTTCAGACATGCTGAAGATCACCAACCTGCGGGTAAAGTTCACCAAACTGCACACACTTGGAGACAACCTGCTGGACTCTCGGATGGAGATCAAAGAGAAGTACTACTACGCCATCTACGATATGGTGGTCCGAGGAAACTGCTTTTGCTACGGACACGCCTCCAAGTGCGCCCCCATCCAGGGGGCAGGGCAGAGCCGTGAGGGCATGGTGAGTCCTGAGGGGGGACGGGGTGAGTCTGGAAGGAACCGGGTGTCCTGAAGGTTTACGAGTCATAAGAAGGAGTTGATGTTTACTGTTGAGATTAAAGTCAAAATGACAAAAAATAAAGTCAAAAAACTATTTTGAGAATCAAATGAAAATGTTATTCAATTCATTATTTTCTAGGCAATAAATCAATCAACAATAAATCAACCCCAAATAAATTATATTTAATATTTTATTTCATCATCGTCTAATTTCCACATCATGTCTCATAATATGATTAGTGTTTTCTTGGTCCTTTAATTAGATAAAAATAAATGCAGTTAAGCACTTTAGAATAAAAACACGTCGAGCAGATGGACAACAGTTTTAAACCAACTTTAAAAACTTTCCTCATTTCAGTATAATTAATATGAATTTATTATCACAGCAGTTTTATGACATCACTTTAGTTCTGTTCTATCTGCAGCTTCAGCTGACTGATTATTGACTGATTATTGATTGTTCTGTCCTCAGGTCCATGGTCACTGCATGTGTAACCACAACACTAAAGGCTTGAACTGTGAACAGTGTCAGGACTTTCACCACGACCTGCCCTGGAGACCAGCCGAGGGACGCCACACCAATGCCTGCAAGAGTGAGTCCATCGGTCGGACTGGTCTATACTGGTTTATACCATTTTTTTTCATTGTTAAACTGGTTTATACTGGAAGGTGACCAGTACAAACCCAGTCTGTATTGGTTTCTGGTGGACTGGGACCAGTTTAACCTTCCTCTCATGTTAGGGTCGGCACCGACCTGTTTTTGATTTTAAATACATAAAAATACTATATAAATTTGTTTATTGCATCAAGACTTTTTGACTTTGTCAGGAACTTCTATTTAAACAAAATAATAATAAAAAAAAAATACTAAATTATAAAATGCTCTGGTTAAAATTATGACCTTTGTGTTGTTAGGGTCAGTTTCAACCCAGTTATAAGATTATAAAACAATAACAAGTGCCAAAACTGAAATCATAAACAAACGATCAGCCAGCTGTTCCTCCAAACACTTGAGCTTCAGTTAGAGGCTTTTCTCTCTTTGCCTGTTTGACCAAACAAAGACGGACATGTTGGACGTCAGGCCAATTCAGTTTAGGGCTGTTGACTTGCAGAGACACATCTCCAGTTTACAGCAGGCAACAATGCATAAACATGCATGTTCATGCACAGAGACACTTTTTATGGACGTAGTACAAACATATCGTGTCTCTTCTGCAAAAAATATCTCTGCAAAGAACAAACTAGTGTCACTTTTTGCCACACATGCATCTAAAAATACACAAATACACATGCATGTTCTTGCACAGAGAGACTTTTTATGGAACTAGTACTTGATTTCTGTTGGTTTGATTTGCTTGATTGGTTGTTGTTTGTTTGACTTTGAAAATCTACATTTTGTATTATTACTAGTTCTGCAGGGCGTCACGGTGGTCAGTGGTCGGCGCTGCCGCCTCACAGCAACAAGGTCCTGAGTTCAAATGAGTGGTTGGATCAGGGTCTTTCTGTGGGGAGTTTGCATGTTCTCCCCGTGTCTGCGTGGGTTCTCTCCGGGTTCCCCGGCTTCCGCCCACATTCCAAAGACATGTCTGCAGGTTAATTGGTGACTCTAAATTGCTAAATTGTTTCTATGTGTCAGTCCTGCGATGAACTAGCGACTTGTTCAGGGTGAACCCCGCCTCCCACCCAGTGTCAGCTGGGATAGACTCCGCCCCCCGTGACCCTTTGGGAATAAGCAGAAAATGGATGGATGGACACTAGTTCTGCTTTTCATTTTGTATTTGTATTAAGTTTTATTTTTGAAAAGAAAAAGACGTTTCTTGCCTTTTTCTTGATGTAAATATATATGGGTCAAAATTGACCCGTAACACCATATTAAAATAAATTTTTTTTGAACATTTAAGAGATGTGTTCTAATACCCCTCAGTAACAGTCAGGTAACATAACAACCTTTCATTTATTTAGATAATTCTCTTGAGATTCATTTGACAGGTTTTTATATTGAAAACGAGGGGTATGCCATCAAAATAAAAGGCCCAGGGGCCACAACAAAAATATTAAAACCAATCTTTTCATGGATAAGGAAGCCTAACAAGGTAACCAAGAGGTAAGAAACAAATTGGATGATGAATAATTGTTTTCAGGGTATTTTATGGCTGATTCAAGACACGGGTCAAAACCGACCCGTTAACATAAGAGATAGTAACAGAAATCTAACACAAGAGGAAAGTTAAACCTACTTATAGCTGAGGTTCTGTTTGTGTCTGAACTGATCATGTCTTATTTTGTTCTTCTGCGATATCTGCAGAGTGTAACTGTAACCAGCACTCGGACTCATGTCACTTTGACATGGCGGTGTTCGTGGCTTCAGGAAATGTCAGCGGAGGAGTTTGTGACGAGTGTCAGCACAACACAGCTGGACACAACTGTGAGCAGTGTCGCCCGTTTTATTACCAACACCCAGAGAGAGATGTCAGAGACCCCAACATCTGTCAACGTGAGTCAAATACACCTAACCTGAACACAACCCAAACACAATCATAACCTCATTCCCACACAGGAGGAGCTGAACACAGTTTCTATGTGATCCAGTATCTTGTTGAAGTGTTGAAGCATCTGCAGCTGATGATCCTGATGAATCTCAAGTTTGTCCTGTATGTGTTTCTGTAGCGTGTAACTGTGACCCTCTGGGCTCCTTGAACGGAGGAATCTGTGACGGGATGACGGATGTTCGAGTCGGTCTCATCGCTGGTCAGTGTCGCTGTAAAGTCAATGTGGAGGGAGAGCGCTGCGAGCGCTGCAAAGAGGCACACTACGGCCTGAGTGATGCACCAGAGGGCTGCAAGGGTATGACATCAAACGCAACAAGATACACGACAAGATACACAACAAGATACACAACAAGATACACAACAAAATACACGACAAGATACACGACAAGATACACGACAAGATACACAACAAGATACACGACAAGATACACGACAAAATACACGACAAGATACACGACAAGATACACGACAAGATACACAACAAAATACACAACAAAATACACAACACCCACACAACAAGATACACAACAAGATACACAACAAGATACACAACAAAATACACAACAAGATACACGACAAAATACACAACAAGATACACAACAAGATACACGACAAGATACACAACAAGATACACAACAAGATACACAACAAAATACACAACAAGATACACAACAAGATACACAACAAAATACACAACAAGATACATGACAAAATACACAACAAGATACACAATAAAATACACGACAAGATACACAACAAGATACACAAGATACACGACAAGATACACGACAAGATACACGACAAGATACACTTCAAAATACACGACAAGATACACGACAAAATACACGACAAGATACACAACAAAATACACAACAAAATACACAACAAAATACACAACAAGATACACAACACCCACACAACAAGATACACGACAAGATACACGACAAGATACACAACAAGATACACGACAAGATACACGACAAGATACACAACAAGATACACAACAAGATACACGACAAAATACACGACAAGATACACGACAAGATACACAACAAAATACACTTCAAAATACACGACAAGATACACGACAAGATACACAACAAAATACACAACAAAATACACAACAAAATACACAACAAGATACACAACACCCACACAACAAGATACACGACAAGATACACAACAAGATACACAACAAAATACACAACACCCACACAACAAGATACACAACAAAATACACAACAAGATACACAACAAGATACACAACAAAATACACGACAAGATACACGACAAGATACACGACAAGATACACGACAAAATACACAACAAGATACACAACAAAATACACAACAAGATACACAACAAAATACACGACAAGATACACAGCAAGATACACAACAAAATACACGACAAGATACACAACAAGATACACAACAAAATACACAACACCCACACAACAAGATACACAACAAAATACACAACAAGATACACAACAAGATACACAACAAAATACACGACAAGATACACAACAAGATACACAACACCCACACAACAAGACACACAACAAGATACACAACAAAATACACAACAAGATACACAACAAGATACACAACAAAATACACAACAAGATACACAACAAGATACACAACAAAATACAGAACAAGATACACAACAAAATACAGAACAAGATACACGACAAGATACACGACAAGATACACGACAAAATACACGACAAGATACACGACAAAATACAAGACAAGATACACGACAAGATACACGACAAAATACACGACAAAATTCACGACAAAATACACGACAAGATACACAACAAGATACACAACAAAATACACAACAAGATACACAACAAGATACACAACACCCACACAACAAAATACACAACAAAATACACAACAAGATACACAACAAGATACACAACACCCACACAACAAGATACACGACAAGATACACGACAAGATACACAACAAAATACACAACAAAATACACAACAAAATACACGACAAGATACACGACAAGATACACGACAAGATACACGACAAGATACACAACAAGATACACGACAAAATACACGACAAGATACACGACAAGATACACGACAAAATACACAACAAAATACACAACAAAATACACAACACCATGTTATGCTGCTTTAAAGCACAAGTTGAAAGTGCAAAATAAATTGCATTTAATTTCTTAAGTATCCAAATCCACCTTTGTCATGTTGCACCAGAGACGCACAATGGGATACAACTATCAGCTGTGCCCAAGTGCCCTGATTAATTCATGAGTGAGTTTCAGCCTAAAATACAATAACGTGCCAAAAATGCAAGTTTTGGCAGCATGGCGGTTGATTTACCAGGAGGAAACAAAAAGAAAAGATTTTGAAGCGAGGGGACAGATGTCCTGGTTCGAGAAGTGAAAGTGTGGAGATAATATGTTCACCTTCAAAGCAGCTTTTATTTTGTATTAACACCTGCAGGTAATACAGTACATGGACTGTTAATGTCCTGCGGATTTGCAACTGGTTGTGTTTTACACTTTAACACCTTGAAATAATGTCATACTTTATAATTCATTATTGTCATCATCATTATTATTATGCACCTCTGCTGGCTGAAGCTCCTGAAGGAGGCGCTGGTGGGGTGAGGAGTCAGGGACGGGGGGGTTGGCCTTGAGGCTGCACCCCTACCTGAGCTGGACTGAGGTTCAGCCCATTCAGCATCAGGCTGTGACAGAAGCACACGGATGTTTTTCTTCCCGGGTCGGACTGGTCTTGTGGTCAGATCAGATCAAATGACAGACAGATGATCAGTAAATGTATTAAATAATATATTTGTCTCAGGTCAGTTTGACACCACAGTGTGCAGCTAGAAGACTAACACACACCTCATATGAGAACAGCTGACACCTGCATTAAACACACAAATTTAATTTTAGTCAGATCTATTTGTGTTGTAATGATGGTGCAGTGATATTATCAGACTCTGTGTCCAAAGTGTTTGTTTCTAGCTGAAAACATCAGAGGGGTGTAACTACAAAGCAAAGATTCACTAAACCTGTTTGTGGAGTAAAGTCCTGCAGTCACACAGTGTCGTTGTCTGTATTCAGTGTGTATTTTTACTGTGTTTTAGCATGTACCTGCAATCCGGTGGGAACACTTCCTGGAGGAAACCCGTGTGACAGTGAAACAGGAAGTTGTTTCTGTAAACGTCTGGTGACTGGGCAGGACTGTGACCAGTGTTTGGTAAGAAATCTGTTCGTAGTGTGGAGACGTCAAACGTGAAACTACGAAGACAGATTCATGTTAGTGAGACACGTTGAGTCTAAATCCAGGATGTTCACAGTCATGAAGGCGGCTCTTTTAACCTGCTAGATCACCATGGTAACATATGGTGATTTAGCAGGCATAACAGCAGCATCACGTTGTCATGGTAACCTCTGTTTGGTGATGCAGAGTCATTTTCCCCGTTTGCTCCAGATCATATTAACTCTTTAAATTGACATGGTTTATAATCCACACAGTAAAATAATGATGAAGCAACTACAGACACTTTGAAGACTTTTTACTGTTTTCTGTTTTGTCTGTGATTTTGCAGCTCAGATCACTGATTAGAAAATTCATCATCATTGATCACAGACAATCTGAAATCAGTTCCACTCATTTTCCGTTGGTTTGGTGAAAAACTTCAGTGATGTCCTCGTCTCTGTCATCAGAGGACAGAGTCAGACAGACTTCATCATGTTTAAATCTGCTGGATGGACTTTTATTGTTTAATGTTTTCATGTTAGAATAAACGGCAGCATTAAGACCACATTTAGTCCATCAGTCATTTTCTCACATCATTCTTCTTCTCCTGCTTTATTTGTCATGTATTTTTTTAATAATTAATTAATAATTATAACAACTTGATGGTTTTGACTTCAGTAAGACGCTCGATCGCTTCATTTCATGAGGAAGAAGAGTCAAATGAAACAAACGTCCCTTTTCTGTGAAACGAAAGTCTGGATTAACAAAGAGAGCTGATAACCACCATCGTGATCCCCGTTATCTCTGATCCAGGTTTTAGGTTTTGTTGATCCAGATCATGCAGAGAAAGTCTGACTGTTGAGTTTGATTTGTAGTACAGACCTCTGAGTAGGAACCTGTCCTGAGTCCAGTTCAATATATCCAGGTTATCTGTTGGTTATCTGGATTCACTAAACCCAACAACACCCATTAGACTAACTGGTCACATGACACTGGTTACCAGATCAGTGAGTCGACCAGGGTTTCTTAATCTGCCCACAGACCAACTGCTAATGTTAACACTAGTTATGTGGAATATGAATTGATGAGGCAGAAACAATTTAAAGCTGATTGCATCTGTTTGTCCTGATCTGACAAATTAAATTTTATCACTGAGGCTCAGTTAACTGGTGGAAGAGAAAACCAGTGAGACGCTTCACTCAACATCACCAGTTTATTTAATCACTTCAATTCTTAACAGCTGTCAAATATTTTCTTGATTAATTGATTAATTAAACCTGTCACAATTTTGTCAGTTGAAAAATATCTGTTGATCATGTTTTTCCACTAATCAATCAGTTGTTTGATCTAGAAAATGTCAGAAAATATTGATCAAAGTCCAAGAAGACATCCTCAGATGTCTTGTGTGTCTCAAAGATATTCAGAAAAAACACAAAACGATGCTGAATTTTCTCTTGAATTACTTAAACCGATTATGAAAACAGTCGGTGATTAAGTTAATAATCGAGTAATAATCTAATCAATGTTGCCGCTCTACATGGTGTTGCTTCATTTTGTGCAGAAGAAGAGTCACTAAGAGCCTGAAGAAGAAAAACCAGCGTGAAAATAAAGTCGGTTATGTGTGAAGTAATTAAAGTGCTGTGACTGGGAACCACTTCACTCACATGATGTTTGAGACGTCTGATTAGTAACGTGTGTGTGTGTGTGTGTGTGTGTGTGTGTGTGTGTGTGTGTGTTTGGAGGAGATGAAAGCCTGACTGACTTCCTCTCACAGCTTTAAATCAGGTTTTACAAACATGAACGACTTAATGACACGTCTCAACATCTGTCTCTGTGTGTGTGTGTGTGTGTGTGTGTGTGTGTGTGTGTGTGTGTGTGTTTCTGTGTGTGTGTGTGTGTGTGTGTGTGTGTGTGTGTGTCAGGCTGAACACTGGGGTCTCAGTAATGATATGGACGGCTGCAGATCATGTGACTGTGACCTGGGAGGAGCCGTACACAACCAGTGAGTATCACTGCTAACTGCTAACTGCTGACTGCTGACTGCTAACTGCTAACTGCTAACTGCTGACTGCTGACTGCTGACTGCTAACTGCTGACTGCTAACTGCTAACTGCTAACTGCTAACTGTACTTTCTGTGTGGAAAAAAGAGAAGAAAGTTTCAGGCTCAAAACAACGTCACATTTTGTGTTTTGTTTCACGACAGTTTCCTGCAGTCTCTCTCTTCCATCCCGTGTTCTCATGTTCTCATGTTCTCATGTTCTCGTGTTCTCATGTTCTCAGTCTCTCTGTATGTTGTCTGGTTCACGAGTTATGAAACCCATCATTTTTCAGTCCATTCAAGTCAGTCAAACTGCATTTGACAGGATTATTTTACATCCAGTTTTTATTAAAAATGTGTCACATGCAGTTAAATCTTGGTTCTCTGTTGGACCAGTTTTCCCTCCTGTCCATCATCCTGTCTCTGTTTTCTTTCTGTCACTTTTTTGGTTTATCTATTTCCTTTTTTTTTTTTACCCATTTCCCTCTGGTCTGTTTGTTTCCAGCTTTTCTTTTTTATTCTGAAACTCTCCACTTCCTGTTGTCCTGCAGGTGTGATCAGGTGAGCGGTCAGTGCGTCTGCAGAGATCACATGTTCGGTCGTCGCTGTGATCAGGTCGAGTCTGGATTCTACTTCATTGCTCTGGATCATTACACGTACGAGGCGGAGGACGCCAAGTTTGGACCTGTGAGTCACGTCTTAAAGTTTTCTGAGGAACTTTGTTTGTGTCACTAAACAAAAGAACTCATGGTAAATCCAAACTCCGGAGACATGAAGCAGAATTTTTATCTTTTAAATTAAAATGATGAGATTTTCAAACTCAAAATTACAAGACATGAACTCGTAATTCTAAAATAATCTTATATCTTATATAGAATATTCAGATTTTTCATGAGAAACAGGTGAAACTGTTCTAACAGCAGTTGTCGTCTCCATCTTGATTCTTCAGGGAGTGACGGTGGTGCAGAGGCCACACCCCCTGGACCGCAGCCCCACCTGGACAGGTATCGGACTGGTCAATGTCCCTGAGGGGGCCTACCTAGAGTTCTCTGTGGACAACATCCCCCACTCCATGGAGTACGACGTCCTCATCCGCTACGAACCTCAGGTAGCCCTGCCCACCAGCAGAACACAACCCGTATGATTGGACGCTGTCATCGCATCGACTGACTAAACATGTGTGTGTTGGTTCTCCAGCTTCCTGACCAATGGGAGGAGGTTTTGATGACAGTGATGAGACCCGGACCAATCAGAGCAGACAGTCGCTGTGTCAACACCGTCCCTGACGACGACAACCAGATGATCTCACTTCATCCCGGCTCACGGTAAAATGTTAAACACTTTGAAAATGTTCTTGAAGAATTGATGGAACCTGCAGAACATCGACATTAAGAATCATTTTGAATAAATATATCTGCGATGTGTTTGAATCTTCGAAGAACAATTTCATTCAGGGTTTGTCAAGGTTTTTTTTTTGGCACCGTAATATAAAAAGGTTCTTGTTAGAACCCTCTTGGTGGGTTCTGGATAAATCCCTTGGAATATTAACAGGTTCTTGTCAGACAGTGTAACTGATTTGAGTCCTGATTGATTAGAGATGGTTCAGTTTATATGTTTCAGATTCTCCACAGCTGTGAAACATCATGTGACTGAGTCGCTGCTGTTTGATCGTTCATGGACTAAAACAAAAAACACTAACAGAAAAAAATGTAATCAGATTACAGAAACATTTAGTAAAAATGTGGATTGACAGCAGAATGACAGTTTTTAAATAAAGATTGATATCTGAACATGTAGCCCACAAACAGCTGCCAGTTCATTATCACGTAGTGAAAAAATCCTTCACTGGGTGGAAATTTAACACTTTTGGTCTTTAAATCAATCAATCAATCAATAAATTGTGCACAACAAAGGAAGGCACAGCTGGACAAACTAATAAACTATATATTGTGTATTTCTGTTATTAAATTATTCTGCATCTATTTTGATAATTGATTAATCATTTTGAGTCTTTTTTAAAATTGAAAACGTCTAAATTCTCTGATTTGTTTCTTAAATGTGAATATTTTCTGGTTTCTTTCCTCTCTGACAGGAAACTGAATAAAACAAGACATTTGAGGACGACATCTTGGACTTTGATTGACATTTTTCAACATCTTATAGACCAATCAATTAATCAATTAGTGGAGAAAAGGATTGATAGATGAGCTGCTAAGAATTGAACTGATTAAAATGTTATGAACTGATCATGTTTAATGGACCATTTTCTAACATTTGATGGACTGAAATTCTAATCAACTCAATAGTTTGACAATATTTTCACTGAGGTAATCCAAAAGTAACAGAAAGTAATCAAGTTACATTACTTTAATATTGTGATAACTACACTTTTTTAACAGGTAATTAGTAACTGTACCAGAATACATTTTAAAGTGATCCTGTCATAAAATAATTTTTTCACAGATGACGCTCAGATTTATATCTTTATATATTCTATTATCTTTATTATTATTCTGTTGTTGTTCTTGTTGACGTTCCTCTTTCAGTTTGTGTCTCATGATTTTCTGTTGAATGAAACTTTCATTGTGATTATTTTATATCAGTTATTGATCTGCTTAATCAGACTGAGTCACAGAAGTTTTTGTTGTGTCCCTGCAGGTATGTGGTTCTTCCCAGACCAGTTTGTTTTGAATCTGGTCTCAACTACACAGTCCGCCTCAGCCTGCCGTTGTACTCAGCCGTCAGTGACGTCCAGTCTCCGTACACACTCATCGACTCGGTGAGCAAACTAACAGCTTCATTCCTGACAGTATCAATTAACCTGCAGATTATTGTCTGGAAATTAATTTGATCCATTAAATGTTCAAAAATTAAGAAACTAAATGTCTTTAAACCCAAAGATATTCAGTTCACTGTGACCAAAAATAGAAAATGGGATCACAGAATGATTGAAATCACAATTAGTCATTATGAAAAAAGTTATTTTTTTTAAATTTCAATTAATTTTTTTGTCAGTTAAGCTCCTCAGAGTTGGTCAGGCGTCAGTTTGATATGAAGATCAATAATACTGAACTTAAACAGGAGCTGAGACTGAGGGTCAAGTCAACACGTTCCTGCTTCATGTTTCACAATAAAAGCCTTATTAAGAATCGAAGGTCATCTGTCCACTGAAACACACAAGAGCTTTTAATTTGAAACGGTAACAAGAAGCTTTAAGGTTTGAGGAGTTTAATGTTGTGACTTTAACAGGACAAAAGGAAGTGAAACAAAACGAGGCTTTTTACTTCTATGACTGATAAACTACAGCTGCTGGTTACTTAGTTAACACAGAAAACTACAGCTGCTAACTAGCATGTTAACAAAGCAAATGTTTATACTAAATATTGTCTGAAAATGATCAGCATCTGATCTATCTGGACTAAAGCTGCATTGATTAATTGATTAGTAGTCAACTATTATATTAATTGCAAGTCTTTTTTAAAAACAATTTTCTAATATTTTATAGCCTAATCAACTAATTGATAGAGAAACAATCGGCCAAAAAATTCATTGTCACAGGAAAGACTTGAAGAATATTTCTGTTCATGGAGAAGATGATGAGTTCAAACCCTAATCTGGACGTCTGTACTGAAAGCACATCATGGTCTCCTTTGTCTCCTTTGTCTCCTTTGTCTCCTTTGTCTCCTGTGTCCTCAGATCGTGTTGATGCCTCACTGTAAAAACATGGACATCTTCACGGCGTCGGCGGGTGGAGACTCCAGCGGGAACGGTGGTTGGGAAACGTTCCAGCGTTATCGTTGCCTGGAGAACAGCCAGGCTGTCATTAAGTCTCCGATGACCGACATCTGCAGAAACTTCATTTTCAGCATCTCTGCCATGTTGCACCAGGGAGCTAAAGGTACCGCAGTCCACCTTAAATCTCATCACTCCACCTTAATAATCCATCAGAACAGACATCAACTCCGTCAGATGGAGTTCCATGTTTTCATTTTACATCTGTCATCAGTAGGAATTGTTAGTTTGAGATTTTGAAGGATTTTTGAAGTTACAGGATACATAAAATAATAATTAAAATTAGTCACTAAACCCGACCTTCACTCGGCGTGAGGATGAGGATGAGGATGAGGATGAGGATGAGGATGAGGATGAGGAGATAGTGACTGAATTAAAATTGTTGGGTGAACTATCTCTTTAAGTTAAAGTACAGACTTGAAAATCTACTCATAAAAGCGTAAGCACCCCCCAAAAATCCCATAATCACAGTAATTTGAGTAGGTAAGGGAGATACTGTAACTGTCACTGACAGGTATTAATCTATGATCAAGTCTCCTTGTTCAACTACAGACGCTACAGACGTAAAGAAAATCCTGTAAGAACCTGCAGAGGCGAAATTCAGGAAAAACAAGAATGATGAGTAGAAAGAAGTGAAAAAATAAGTAATTACAGGATTTATGGAGTGAAATAAAAAAGAGAACCATAACATTTCTATGTGTTTGTGTCAGATTCTTCTTGTATTTAATCTTTCTGGTTGTTTTCTGCACGATGTTTCTTGACTGTGTTTCAACATGTCGATGATCCTCCACTGGTTTCCTCCTCCTCCTCTTCCTCCTCCTCCTCCTCCTCCTCCTCCTCAGGGGTCCCTCATAAATCTGTCATCGCCTCCCTCTCTTCATGTGTTGAAGCTTGTTGGTTGTCTAACATGTTTGATTCCATTTCCCAGAATGCCAGTGTGACCCTCAGGGCTCCCTCAGCACCGTGTGCGACCCCGCTGGCGGTCAGTGTCGGTGTCGCCCCAACGTGGTCGGCAGGAACTGTGACAGATGTGCTCCGGCCACGTTTCAGTTCGGACCCAACGGCTGCAGAGGTCAGAGCCCCGATCGATCCATAATCAATACATATTGATAATGATAATCAATATAAACTGTAGATATACTTACAATGGTAATAAGCTAAATATGAGCTTCAGGCAGAACAACTGAGAAGAGATTATTTGGATGTTACAGCAGCACTAAGACAAAAACAGGTTCAGATAAATAAACTTAAAAAAATAATAATTCTACAAGTATACATACATTAATATATACATACATTAATATATACATTAATATATACATACATTAATATATACATACATTAATATATATATATACATTAATACATACATACATTAATACATACATACATTAATATATACATACAACAATATATGACAGGATAAAGTTTGTCTGAACTCCAAAACTCACAAAACTACTAGATCTTTTAAAATATTTTTTATTGTCATGCAGCAGCCACGTTTATATAAGTTTCACATATTCTAAGCAAATATGTATATCAACCATTTATACGTCTGAAACGCCGTCATAACAAACCCGAGAGAAAATAATAAAAACAAACTCTACAGTCAGGGAAAGATTTTTTTAATTACAACGAAAATAGAGATTTGTAAAAAATCTTACATTTTACCAGTGTGACACAAATTATTCCAACTTATTTTTAACATATGCAGTTATCGTCTTCATTTTGTGAATGTCCGTCCATACAGTTCAAGTTACCTGTACCTGTGAAAGTCTTTTCCTCTTTAGGGCCGTTTAAGCAGCTGCCAGCCGTATATTTAACTCTAGATTTATAAACCATGTCTCTCCAACAATCCCAGAAAACATGACACTGATCTGAGTTTCCACAGTTTCTCCAGCAGACATTATTGCATTTCATCAACTTTTCTAACAGATGATTCGGTCAAGTTCCTACATTTGTCAGTGGATTGTTGTGTCATCATGTGACTGTATATTTATTTATTTATGTGAATCTGGACCAAAGTTAATCTGAAATAATGATGCAGTCATGTCTTGTTTACTGTGATTTATTGTGCCTCCCCAGTGGCTGATGATGTCACTGAACAGACACATGAAGGTGTAAAAGTCTTTCTGTATCTGTATATTTCATGACCATGAACTGTATTTGTGTGTGTGTTGCAGCGTGTGCGTGTGACCCGCAGGGTTCTCAGAGTGCGCTCTGCGATCAGCTTACTGGTCAGTGTGTTTGTGTTTCGGGAGCGTATAGTCGCCAGTGTGACCGCTGTCTGCCGGGTCACTGGGGCTTCCCTGCCTGCCGCTCCTGCTCCTGTAATGGACACGCCGACGACTGCGACCCTGACACGGGACGCTGCATCGGCTGCAGGGACCACACCGCTGGACACACCTGTGACAGGTGAGTCACGCCTATAATGATGTCACACCTCTAAGTCCTTAAATCAAGGTGCCCTTGTCACTTTGTCTCTCTCACCTTGTTCAGATGTCTGGAAGGTTACTATGGCAACCCAGTACTGGGGTCTGGTGACCACTGCCGTCCCTGCATGTGTCCCGATGGTCCAGGAAGTCTGCGGCAGTTTGCAGGAAGTTGTTATCGGGGTGGAAACTCCCAGCAGGCCATCTGTGTCTGCGACATTGGATACAGAGGTAAAAAAACTTTACTTACACTGAGTCCGATAAAAAAAACTTTTTTATTGAACTTTTTCATGTCCATCAGTTTTATTTATGAAGCAGTTTTTCAGAAGTGGAATCAAAACAACCAGAAGCGACAATAGAACTCAATAGAACTCAATAGAACTCAATAGAAACATAGAAACATAGAAACAGCAGCCTGAGGTGGTGGTTCTCAGCAGGATTCATGTTTCTGTGTGTTTGAGTTTGGTGTAAACAGAAGCTGAGAGCAGGAAAGTGATGAGACTCTGTCATTAACGACGGAAATAAGATGTTCAGCTGCATGAATCACCAACTTTCTCCTTTAGTTTCCACCTCAAACCTCCAATAGTCTGACTGGAAAATATTCTCCTGAGTTTATTAGTGTTCCTCTGGTGTCTGATTAGCTGTTACTTTTAAATATTAAAAGATGACACGTCAAATATAGTTCCAGTTATAAAACGTGCAACTTTAAAAACTGTAATCAGTTAAAACTGTCTGCTTTAGAGTTGAAACAGTTTGAAGGAGGGCTGCAACTAATGATTATTTCCATTGTTGATTAATCTGTTGATTATTTTCTCAATTAGCTGATTTGTTGTTTTGTCCATAAAATGTCCTAAAATACTGAACAACATTTGTCACTTAACTGTCAGAGAAAAGTAAAGAAACCAGAAAATATTTGCATATAAGAAGCTGAAATCAGAGAATTTTGACATCTTTTTCTTAAAAAATTACTCAAAATGACGAATCCATTAATGAATCCTGTCACAATGTTGTCGAGTTGAAAAATACAATATTTTCAAGTTGTTTTTGTAATGATTTTTATCGACCAAGTAGAAAATTAAACAGAATTTTGTCACATTTTAAAGATTAAACATTGTGTCATTAACTCTGTGTCTCCTTCTCTCTGCAGGTGTTCGCTGTGATGAGTGCTCACCTGGTTACTATGGAAACCCTGGGGAGGCGGGAGGGCAATGCCAGCCCTGTCAGTGCAACAGCAACATTGACACGTTGGACCCCGAGTCCTGTGATGCCCGAACTGGCGAATGTCTGCGCTGCCTCTATCACAGCGAGGGTGATGCCTGCCAGAGCTGCAAACTGGGTTATTATGGCGACGCCATGCAGCAGGACTGCAGGAGTGAGTACACTGGGTCTGCTGGGTTACCATGGCAACCATCTTCTTCACTGATGAGGTCTGAGTACCTACTGACATCACTGAAATAGTCTCAGTGGAGACCAGTACAGACAAATATAGTCAGATAATGTTGACAGAAGCTTTTACATAATCTGAATAAAATCTAATCAAGAATAAACTCTTAATAAATAAACTCAATCAATCTTTTCTTGGATTCTTGGCAATGAAATCTTGATTAAAACTCTGAGTCTTGATAAATGTCTGACCTGAATCTGGATCAAAGTAAAACCTTGATATAATGTTAAAGAATCTGGATTAAATTCTTAATCCATGTTTAATGGTGTTGTTCTTGTTCACAGAGTGTGTCTGTAATCAGCTGGGCAGCGATTCCTCCAGCTGTCTGTCGTCCGGTGACTGTCACTGTGAACGCAGCAGTGGTCAGTGTCACTGCCTCCCCAATGTGATTGGTCAACACTGTGACCGCTGCGCGCCCGACACCTGGAACATGGCGAGCGGACGTGGCTGTCAGAGCTGCGACTGTGACTCCAAACACTCGTATGGGACCTCCTGTAATGAGGTGAGGAGCTCAATGAGCTCTGATGCACAACAGACTTCAACGTTAATGATCTGACAAATTGTTAAACATCAAAGTACTCCCTGATCGAATGATCAAATCCTGTTGAGATTTTTCAGTGCAACATTCGGCTGCCAGTTATGGATTTGACTGATTGATTCATTGATTGGTCCACAGATCAGTGGTCAGTGTTCCTGTCAGCCTGGCTTTGGAGGAAGAACATGCAGCGAGTGTAAAGAGCTGTTCTGGGGAGACCCAGAGGTCAAATGTCACGGTACCTTCACTCTTTATATGTTTGCTGTCAACTAAACTGGAGCCCTGTGACCCACTGCATGAAACCAGATCAAACCAGATCAAACCAGATCAGACCAGATCAAACCAGATCAAATCATACACTCAGGTTCATATAAACCCTGATATTTGGGTTCTTAACAATTTTTAATGTTGTTCCTTGCTTATTTAACACTTTTGTGTATTTTCATCTTCCTCAGTGTTTTTAAACTAGTGCATCATGGGCACGGGTTACTATGGTTACGTACTAAGCACTGCGTCTGTAGAGATACAAACTACCGTCTATCTAGAGAACATGGATTTGAACAACAGAACACATGTTGGTCTGCAGAGCTGAGGAAGTGACTTGAGACACGGTGCTAGTCTTTGGTTTGTTCAGAAGGACTTGATAGGAGGATCCAAGTCTTTGACTTGTTCAGAGACAGAAAGTAAAAACACTCCTCTGAACCGACTCAATCAGACTCAATCATGGGAACATTCCTGTTCCCAGCATCCTTTGCCGCAGTCTGCTGATATTAAGTCCAGATGTTCCGAGGCCCAGCGGTCCCGTCGCCATAGAGACGAGACTGGAGATCCGTCTGAACCTCCAAATGTCCCTAAAAATTCACTATGAGGCACAAAGAGGCACAAAAGGGGCTTTGTTAGTGTGAAGGTCAGAGACTGGACCTGTTGAGAGATGAGGAGACATAGACGAGGAAGAAGGAGACAAAGAGACAAAAAAGAAAGAAGACAGAAATATGGAATGAAAGGAGACAGGAAGTCGAACTCGACATTTTTATCTGCCGTCTGTTTGTTCTAAAATCTCAGTCTGGTTCAAGTTTGTTGTTTCTGCAGCTGGAAGAGGCTTCAGCTGGGTTTGATACAAACCAGATGTTACACACACACACACACACACACACACACACACACACACACACACACACACACACACACACACACACAGGATAACTCAGACAGTTTGTCTCAGACTCTTCCTGTAAAATGTTTATACAGTAAACATTTATATAAGCAAATTCTGAAAGATGAACCTTTTACTGTGTGTGTGTGTGTGTGTGTGTGTGAGTGTGTGTGTGTGTGTGTGTGAGTGTGTGTGTGTGTGTGTGTGTGTGTGTGTGTGTGTGTGTGTCCTGGCTCTGACTCTGTGTGTGTGTGTGTGTGTGTGTGTGTGTGTGTGTGTGTGTGTGTGTGAAGAATGAAGCCTTTAATTAAACTCAGACACAACAACAGATGTGTTTCTTCTTCAGGTCAAGACAAAACAACATAAAAGACTTAATTATATGAAAATGACTTAAAAGATCTCACAAGATGACGATGATGCAAAAGATGTAATAAGACAAAACAAAGTAAAAGAAAAGACATAAACAAGGTAAAAGGTTTAACTACATTAAAATGGCATAAAAGAAAATGAAAAGAACATAATAACATAACAAAGCTGAGGTTCAGTTGTCTTTAGTGGAAATGTCCTTCAGACTTCTGAGGACATTTCAGAGCCGAGACGTTTTTCACTTTTACTGCAGTAAACAAGTTTAATCAGAACTTCCACTTTTACTCTAGTATATGTACTTCTACTGCAGTAAAAACTGAGAGGAGTTTTATCATATCTGACATCATCACAGGTGTATTCCAGTGCACTGTGACATCATCACAGGTGTAAACATCTGTGTGTTTGTGTTTCAGCGTGTGACTGTGATCCTCGCGGGACGGCGGAGCCTCAGTGTAACAAAGCCAGTGGTCACTGCGTGTGTGTTGACGGTGTTTCTGGTCCACGCTGCGACATATGTGCCCGCGGCTTTTCTGGGACCTTCCCCGACTGTCGCCGCTGCCACCAGTGCTTTGCAGAGTGGGACCAGGTCATTGGTCAGTTGACCAATCAGACGCACCGCCTCGTCAACAAGGTCAACGCCATCAAAACCAGCGGAGTCAGTGGACCATATAGGAAGTCCATCGACAGCATGGAGCGGAGTGTTGCCACCATCCGCACCATCGTTAACCAGAATCCAGCTTCACAACCACTGACTGAGATCCAGGAGCTGCTGCAACAGGCCAGGTGAGATTAACTGTCATCTGAGATTAAACCAGGTGAGATTAACTTTAATCTGAGATTAAACCAGGTGAGATTAACTGTAATCTGAGATTAAACCAGGTGAGATTAACTGTCATCTGAGATTAAACCAGGTGAGATTAACTATCATCTGAGATTAAACCAGGTGAGATTAACTTTAATCTGAGATTAACTCAGCTCAGATTAACTTTAATCTGAGATTTAACCAGCTCAGGTGGATGTAACCTGTGAACCTCTCACCTGTGTCTGTCCCTCAGTGACTTGATGGGAGGCCTGAGCCAGATACTGAACCACACTGAACGGACTCTAATCCAGGTCGGGAACTCGGACTCGGCTACAGAGACTAAACTGGACTCGGTGATGGCTGACTCTCAGAAACTGGAGCAGACGGTTCAGGAGCTGCTGGACCAGGTTGAGTTCATCAAGAACTCTGACATCAGAGGTGAGGAGGTGGAGTCAAAGGTGGAGGTGGAGATCATGTGACCACATCCTGGACTGACTCTGATGAAGACTGTCTCTCTGTCTGTCCATCTGTCTGTCTGTCTGTTGTCTCTGTCTGTCTGTTGTCTTTGTTGCCTCCTGGTGGCTGTTAGTGTTTATTACAAAAGGAACCAAAATAGACACTTTTTTGATTCGGATGATCTGTTTTGTTGATCTATTTAACTGTTATTATTATTATTGATTGATGATAATCTGTTTGCTGAACATTTTCAGTGAAATTTAAGTTTTCTTTGTGGTGGATCTCTGAGCTGATTGGTCCTTTCTGTCTGTTGCTAGGGGCGACAGACAGCGTCACTAAGTACTTCCTGCAGTCTCAGGCAGCTGAAGCTCGAGCAAATGCCTCCACCATCAACCCCGGCAGCCCAGTGGAAACCTCCGGCGCTCTACGGGAGCTCACAGAGGACAAAATGAACCAAACTAGAGAAGAGTTCCTGAGAAGACACACTGAGCATGCTCAGAGACTGGATGACCTGGCAGGAGAGCTGCAGACTCTGGACCTATCAGAGATCAGCTACAAGGTGGGAAAATAAATATGTCAGTGGTTGATTTGATGATCACATTGATCTCCTCCAGTCCTGCTTCAAGTACTTGTCTCTCCGGCTTCTTACAGACCTGTGGCAGTCCGTCAGCAGGTCAGGACTCGTGCTCATCCGGTCCCTGCGGAGGTCTTGGCTGCAAGGATTCTGAGGGGCGGAGCATCTGCGGGGGTGATGGATGTGAGGGCGTGGTGACGGTGGCAGGTGGCGGCTGGAGGATGGCTCAAGAATCTGAGCAGGAGATCATCAGTGCCATGGAGGAGGTGGAGAAACTGTCCCGCATGGTGAGTCTGACCCAGGGGAGGCTTGGGTCTGTGTTCTCACCTGTATTCTGTGTTCTCACCTCTGTTCTGTTTCCAGGTGTTTGAGGCGAAGCTGCAGGCAGATGAGGCGAAGCAGAACGCTCAGGACGTTCTGATGAAGACCAACAGGACGAGACAGAAAGTGGACGAGAGCAATGAGGAGCTCAGAGAGCTCATCAGACAGATCAGAGACTTCCTCACACGTACGACCTGAGCTTTTAGTAATCAAGTATTATAACGATTATTCTGATGACGACTCAAGGAATTGGATAAGAAATATCTGGCGCTCTGTGATCTTTTGCAGTAAATTACTTTTGCTTTATTTCAGAGGAATAGTCAGACACAAATAAGAAAATAAGATCAGTCTCTGAAATGAACAACTGATTGAGTGAAATGTTCATTGAGTTTGGCAGCAGTAACACAGGAATGTGTGAGGATCCATGTAGGAACCTGCTTGTGTTTGTTGTTTCAGAAGATGCTGCTGACCTGGAGAGCATCGAGCTCGTGGCCAACGAGGTTCTGGCCATGCAGATGCCGACGACACCGGCTCAGCTGCAGAACCTCACCGATGAGATCCGAGAGAAGGTGGGAGAACTGGGACATGTGGAGAACATCCTGCAGCAGAGCGCTGATGACATCCAGAGGGCTGAGAACCTGCTGGAGCAGGCGCGCAGAGCCAGGTGAGTTGCATCTGTCCAATCAAAAGTCTTCAAGTCTCCACCAGCTTCTATTGAACTGACGTCATGTGACTTCCTGTGTTGGTTAGCAAGGAGGCGGCAGATGTGAAGGACTCTGCAGAGACGGTGAAGCGAGCTCTTAAAGAAGCTCAGAGAGCTCAGACCGCTGCTAGCAGCGCCATCCAGCAGGCTGCCACTGACATCAGGAACACCAATGACCTGCTGTCCTCAGTCAGTACGAAGTCAAAACATCTACTTCACTGACATCATGTCAAAATGTTTACTTCACTGACATCATGTCAAAATGTTTACTTCACTGACATCAGGAACATGAAGGTAACATGTCTGTCTGTGTTGCATTCAGATGGAGTCGGAAACAGCAGATGCAGAGTTGAAGCTGACTAATGCCACCAAGAGGCTGCAGCGGCTCGAGCAGGATGTGACCTCACTTAGAGACAAAGCTCTTAACATCACTCTGAGCACTCAACAGACCAATCAGGATGCAGCAAGCATCGGAAAGATGGCAGAAGAGGTCAAAAAGGTGAGTGCCATTGATTGACGGACTGAAGGAACCAATCAATTTGTTGATCAGTTGATCTGTGTGATAGTTAAAGATTCTCTGTGTGTGCAGGACCTTAACTTGGAGCTGAAGGATAAATATGCCACAGTGGAGCAGCTGATTGGTCAGAAGGCTGGGGGTGTGGCTGATGCAAAGAGGAGGGCAGAGTCACTGCAGCAGGAAGCCAAAGAGCTGCTGCTGAAGGCCAGCGACAAACTGCAACTGCTGAAAGGTGAGAAAGCAGGGAACTGCAACTAAAGATGACTTTCATTATTGATTCATCTGTTGATCATTTTCTCCATTAATGCATTAATTAATCCTGACAATCTCGTCAGCTATGAAGAGCATATTAATTGTAATTTTTGTCTTATTTGATACAAGGACCGGCTTGTTACTGTAAAATAAGGTGTGACCAAAAATTGTTCCAGATGCTACAAAGTTTACAGTTCTGTTTTTGTTCTGGTGATGAACTAAAATAATTTCACCTGGTGTGTTTCAGATCTGGAGAAGTCTTACGAAGACAACCAGCGAACTCTGGAGGTGAAGGCGGAGCAGCTGGTGGAGCTGGAAGCTGCCGTCAAGGAGCTGCTGCAGGAGATCAGCACCAAGGTCACCGTCTACAGCACCTGTCTGTTCTAAGGTCAAACATCACAATGACTGATTCAAAGTGAGCTCAATTAAACATGACACTTTTTTCAATCTGTCTCTTTGATCAAAGGTGAGACACCTGAAACAGAGAAAAAGACCAAAAATGAAAGACGTTAATTCGAAATTTAGATTCTTACGTTTGAAACCAGACATTTAGATTTTTGAAATGACACTGCATATATAATTTTCAGCTTTTAATTTGGGAACTCTGAGCATTCTTGAACATATCGTCAGACCTTAGGAATGTTGCTGTTGCATTCATACAGTAATATAAAGATGGTGAACAGGTACTGAACTATTCAACTGTTGTAAAATGCATTACATCCATTAAAATGTGTTTGGAAAATAAGTCAGAAGCAGCTGAAACTGATCAGACTGAACCTAACAGATGATTTTTATTGGCTGGTTCATAAAATGAGAAAACATTTTTCTTTCAGTAAAATTTAACTGCTGTATAAGTTTTAAATTGTTGATTTAGTTGAATGTGTTTATGAATGTAATAAAATCAAATTGATCCTGTTTTGATTCCAGTTTAAAATTTGAACATGAAACCCTGAATGTTTAAAACATGTGACTGCAACAATTTTTGTATCTTTGCTATGTTTTTTAACTCCTATATGACCCAAACTTTAAACCCAAAATGATTTTTAATAAAAGCTTTCAGTTAAAATCACACAGAGTGCACACTCCTTTACTTTAAACTAGTTAATGTGAGTTATTGATCTGTTTCACAAACACAAACTGAGCTCAGTTAAGACTGAAAGTTGAAGTCTTAAAGAATTTAAAATGAGCAGATTCTGTGAATATTCAATATAAATTCACATGAGACCATTTATACAGATACTGCAGCACATTTATTGACATTTATTGACATTACAGTCATCAATAGTTGTCCTGCAATGTTGCGCTGTTTTGTCACATGTAATAATACAGCAGAATTGATTAGTTGATTATTAATTCACTATTAAATTAATCAACTTTTGATAGTTAATTGATTTGTGTATTTTTAAAAAAATAAAAGTCTAAAGTCTGATTTCAGTTTCTTAAATGTGAATATTTTCTTGTTTCTTTATTCCTCTCTGACAGTAAACTAAAGTAAAAATGTATTGATTTATTTTTATTGTGCAAAGAAAAGATTACAGAACATGTCATGGACTCTGCTGGAGCTTCTTAGCTCCACCCCTCTGCTCATCCTCCAGTCCCCCTGACAGTTTTTCCCACCAGTACTCTGTCCACACCCAGCTGCCCCCCCCCCGCATTGACTGTCAGCCAATCAGTGACCAGCCTGCTCAGCCGCCACACACCTGTTTCCTATCTGCTCGTTCTCCCCTCAGTATTTATATCAGTCAGTTTCCCCCGTTGTTTGTGCTCATGCCTGCTTTGTATCTCGCCTGTTTTCTTGTTTTTCCTGATGAATTGATGACCTGGTTTGTGTTTTTGCCTGTTTCCTCTGTATGTCTGACTGATCACTTTGGTTTTTAGTTTTGATTCCTGCTACAGACTTTACTCTGTTCCACTGGGAAGACTCAGTACAATTTCAGTTTTTGCCTTATTCCTGCCGCTGCCTTGTGATTCTGCATGTGGATTCTCTCTGGGTTGTGACAGAACAAGTAAAGACAAGGACACAAACAGCTCAAACAAGGGAAAAGGGGACAAATTGAGTAAAATAAATAACAAACATACAATAACAAATAACATAGATCAACTCACCGAACAGGAGGTGGTTGGAAAGAGAGCAAAAACATGTTTTCTATGGAGAAAGACCTTCAGTGACGTTATTTACTCTTCTTTTGACGAAGAAATACTGTCCAGTTTAGATATAACTGATGCTATCACAGTTTTTGTGCTAACCTGTTGAGGAGCTGCCATTATTTGTTCAGGACGAGTCGTTTCCATGGACAGTAATAGCTGTCATTGCACTTGAAACCATGCCCATAGCTGCCAGTAGTTCATCCTAGGACGTTGATTGGCTCACACCAACCCTGAAACTGAGCTGCTGAGCACGTCCACGCATGTGTGACATGATTTGTAACAGTGTGAAGTCAAAAACTGGGCTGAACACCACTGTTTAATTCAAACCTCTAGAACCCAAATCGACCAGTTCAAAGCTTTACAGAACGTGACCTTTGCCAGCTTGTAACTCTCTTAGAGTCCAGCACTTGTGAGTTGTTACATAAATGCACCTATACCAAATTAAATTAACATGTTTTCTTTTTAAGCCTTGTCTACTTTAGCAGGATTTACTTAAACTGAAGATGTGCTAAAGCCAAAAAAGCCAGTTAAGTAAATACAACGTAACAGCGCTGAATGAATTCCACAATCAAAACCATACACAGTAAGAATATCCTGGATGCATTTCTATAGGCCAGACACTGCACATGCTCTGAAGCTGACTCCTTCACCTTCGTGGGATTGAACATTCAAAGGCATCTCATTAATTATCTGATCAAATCTGTTTTTGATGCAGTCTTTGATGTTGGAATGCAAGTATATAATTAGAAAGTGATATTGATGGTGTTTCTCTATATGACTTTTAAAATGTGTCAGGGTCCGAGCTTGTGGCACGATAATTAACTTTAAGCTGAATTAAGAGTTACAGTTGATGCTCTGCAGGCTTATGGGGTAAAGTGACTGTCAAAACATTTGTGCATGCACACAGAAAAACTGTGCACGTATTAAAAATGTGTGCATGTTAGTCTATGGTTGTGCATAAATAAAAATTTTGTAAACTCTCATTTAAGTCAAATCATGCATAGATTATTTAGTGTATATATTGTTTGTGAGAATACAACTCATACGGATTGCTGTTTTATTGGTGGCTTTTCTTAATTATGGATACAAATCTGACAACCATGAAATTAATGTCAAAAGTACATCACGAGGTCACAGGCATTATGTATCGAGTGGAAGATAACATCGATTCTACAAACTGCGCATGTGTGAAAGATGAAAAAGCTCCACTCTTAAGCTAATTATTGTCCTAGCAAGTTTGTTTATGAGCGATATAGCTTATAAAATGAGAGAAGACATTAAAAATGAAAAGTAACTGAGCTATATGTTCATAAGAACAGTGAAAAAAAACCATGATCATATTAATTATCAATTATAACAATTGGCTGCCCAACCCAAAGAAAAAAATCACCAATGAAAACAAATTCATAATTGGAAAAACTTTCAGTATTAAACAAAATTCAACAAAGAAAGAAGGAAAAAACAAAAAGGAGAGGAAGGCGGGCGAAAAAAACTTCCTACTGTGTCAGGGGAGCTTTTCTTTCTCAGCAAAGATGATGTCAAATAATTGGTTATTGATGGTTTGGCTCCATCTGCTGGACAAAAGAAGTCACTGCACAGCCCATCAAGTGAACCATCAAACAATTACACAGCACATTGAGAATCAATCTGCAGCCTCCCTTAGACCTCTAAAACATTGGAAAACCAAATTTACATCAATATTTACTAAAAGAGAGTCACAAAGGGATGAAGTTGAAATGAATGATGAATGATGATGAAATTTAGAGCTAAAGGCTAGGTAAGGGTATGATAACCACGATGGACAATTTGTCCATCCTCAACGGAGCGAGATAGAGCGATGGAACCTTCACCTACCCCTCCATTTGCAGGCCTCACGAATCCACTTTCATGTCTCTACGAGGTCGGGAAGCGTGATTTTCAACTGTATAAGCTTTTTCCCTCCTTTGGCCAAGCCTGAAGGAAGGACGCACCCCCCTCGGTCACGGACGACCATGAACGGCCATCTACTGAGACTATCAGCTCCAGTGTTGGAACTCGGATGCATCTTGCCATGTATTATCATCCATTTGTGGATGGCCAGGCACCTGCACAGGACCAGGGATGACCATAGATGATCACCCATGTGGGAGACTAGGGTTAGTGGTTAGGGTATGGGTATGATAACCACGATCGGGAATTTCCCGATCCTCAACGGAGCGAGCTGGAGCGACGGGACCTTCACCTACCCCCCCATTTGTAGGCATTCCGCATCCACCGGTGCCAGTTTCATGTCTCTACGAGTTCGGGAAGCGTGTTTTTCAATTGTATAAGGGTTAGGAAAAAGGGAAGTCTTAGGGAAGTCTTAGGGAAGTCTTAGGAAGTCTTAGGTAAGGGTATGATAACCACGATGGGAGTTTTTCCCCATCCTCAACGGAGCGAGCTAGAGCCACGGGACCTTCACCTACCCCCCCCATTTGCATGGTTTCCGCATCCACTTTCATGTGTCTACGAGGTCGGGAAGCGTGATTTTCAATTGTATAAGCTTTTTCCCTGCTTCGGCCAAGCCTGAAGGAAGTACGCACCCCCCTCGGTCACCGACGACCGTGACCGGTCATCTACTGAAACTATCAGCTCCAGTGTTGGAACTTGGATATGTGTTACCATCCATGTGGGTTAGGATCAGGAGGGTTACGATGAGGAAACTGCGCCCCTCTCTTCCGCGAGACGGGAGGTACATGCTCCATCCACCTCTCATCCCTCCTCCGGTCCCATGTGGGTTCAAAACTCCGCTGGCGGCATCTTCCACTGCGGACTATTTTCCAGTCCTCAAAGGAACCCATTATCCAGTGGGTTTCCCTATTTGTTTTTAATTGTTTCTCAAAAAGTACAAATGAAATGTTTTTATTACCAAAATATATTTATTTTTCCAAAAAATGAAATTAAATTATTATTTTTTAATAAACAAAGGAAGGTGTGCGGACGACGTTTCGACCTATATAGGTCTTCCTCAGGTCCAAATAAAACAAATAACAAAGGCACCCACACAAAAAAACTGCTGCTGCTAGTTGGCTGGAGAGCTGTTGCCAGGTCGAGAGCCAAATTAAGAATGAGTCTCCCTTGAGCCACACCCTTATATAACCTCTGACGTCCACTAAAGTTTAGGTTAAGAAAATAAAATGACGCCGCCTAAGGCGGCGGCATTGGTGCACGGTCCATCTGCCCATCAGCAGGTCCCAAGGCCCCCCCTCCCCCAAGAGAGCACCCACAAACAATTCACTGTGCATTCAAGTTTGATGGTAAAATATTCTCCGTGCCAATTTTGGTCTAGAGTCAAATATATGTTGTTATTATTATTAAATGTCGCATTAGCTTAATGCTAAAACATTCTCCGTGCCATTATCGGTCTGGAATCATACAAGAAGATCATACAATTATTAATGAAAACACTGTGATTTGTTTTTCATAAACAAGTGATCATGCAAGTTCTGTACTTTAAGCATGTATGGTTCTGGTGGAGGCCCAGTTGAAGCCTTTGGACTTCAACAACCGTGTTCGGGACAAACTGTTTCTCTTCTTCCATTCCTTTGCACCTGCAAGAATGTCCTCTATCCAGAGATCCACCTTCTTCGATGTAACCGCTGGAGGGGTGCAGGTAGGTGTCTCCCCCTGTGCTGAGGATGGAGCCTTTACCTCCTCATGCTGTCCTGACGCCCTGTCCTCTCTGTGGGCTGTCATGGTGGCTGTGGACACAGAAGCTGGCGTAGCCTTCTGCGTCAGTGGAACTCGGACCTCCGCGGTGGGCTGGCTTGCTCTCGATGGCGGAGGGTTAGGTATAGGAATTATTATCTCGATGACTTCCCTGGGTCAGTTGTGTAACCGGCCCAGTTTGGTATGGATAGTCAAAGGCAATGCACTGGCCGACGCATGTTACTTGCTTAAGATCTCCGACATGTCAAGTCCTCACCATCTTGGTTGTGTGAGATAACATCTGAGAAAGTGGGTGAGTGGTCAGGAGGACAACAGCATAGAGGTAATGAGAAGTCGGTTAACCTCGATCAAAACCCGGCCGGAGTAGGCTCATACTGTGTCTCCCCGCCACCTCCGAGATTCCTGATGGGGAATTGGAGGGGGAGGGGAGAGGGAGTGTTGAAAAATTATTGTTGTGAGTCCAGGTTCGGTTGGTCCAGTGTGAAAAAGATGGGAAGAAAAAGAGAAAAAAAGGGGGAAAAAAGAAAAAGAAAGGGAAAAGAGAAAAAAGAAAAAAAGAAGGGATTAGTTAGGCGGGGGGAGAGGATGGTTGTGTTTAGGTGTAGGAATTATTATCTCGATGACTTCCCTGGGTCAGTTGTGTAACCGGCCCAGTTTGGTATGGATAGTCAAAGGCAATGCACTGGCCGACGCATGTTACTTGCTTAAGATCTCCGACATGTCAAGTCCTCACCATCTTGGTTGTGTGAGATAACATCTGAGAAAGTGGGTGAGTGGTCAGGAGGACAACAGCATAGAGGTAATGAGAAGTCGGTTAACCTCGATCAAAACCCGGCCGGAGTAGGCTCATACTGTGTCTCCCCGCCACCTCCCAGATTCCTGATGTGGAACTGGAGGGGGAGGGGAGAGGAAATGTGGAAAAATATTATTCTTGTGGGTCCAGGTTCGGTTGCGTAGGTGTAGGGAGGGGGAGGGATTAAAAAGAATAAAAAGGGAGGAAATTGGGTGAGTGGTAAGGAGGACGACAGCATAGAGGTAATGAGAAGTCGGTTAACCTCGATCAAAACCCGGCCGGAGTAGGCTCATACTGTGTCTCCCCGCCACCTCCCAGATTCCTGATGTGGAACTGGAGGGGGAGGGGAGAGGAAATGTGGAAAAATATTATTCTTGTGGGTCCAGGTTCGGTTGTACAGGTGTATGGGGGGGGCAAAAGGGGATTTTTAAAAAATAAAAAGGGAGGAAATCGGGTGAGTGGTAAGGAGGACAACAGCATAGAGGTAATGAGAAGTCGGTTAACCTCGATCAAAACCCGGCCGGAGTAGGCTCATACTGTGTCTCCCCGCCACCTCCGAGATTCCTGATGGGGAATTGGAGGGGGAGGGGAGAGGGATTGTTGAAAAAATATTGTTGTGAGTCCAGGTTCGGTTGGTCCAGTGTAAAAAAGATGGGAAGAAAAAGAGACAAAAAGGGGAAAAAGGAAAAAAGAAAAAGAAAGGGAAAAGAGAAAAAAGAAAAAAAGAAGGGATTAGTTAGGCGGGGGGAGAGGATGGTTGTGTTTGGGGTCAGGACTAGGGAGAGTGTAAAATTAATGAGTGTTAGGATAAGGGTGGGTGTAGGTTAGGTTTAGGATAAGTATAATCATGAGAGTAAAAAAAGAAGAGAAGATTAGGGTTAGGGTTAGGGTTAGGGTTAGGGGTTAGGGTTAGGGTTAGGGTTAGGGTTAGGGTTAGGGTTAGGGGTTAGGGTTAGGGTTAGGGTTAGGGTTAGGGTTAGGGTTAGGGTTAGGTTTTATATATAAACTCATGCGCTATAAAGCGCACGAGTAATGCACGGTCCATCCTACCCCTTTGGCTAAGGCACGATCCACCTGTGCTTAAGTGTCTTGTGCACTTCAAAAAATTAATCCCTCCACACTAGAGGTTCCAAAAATTGTGGCGTTTTTTAGCCTACATATATTAATTCCTCCACGCTAGAGGTTCCAAAAATTGTGGCGTTTTTTAGCCTACATATATAAATTGTGACCCATATTTGGCCTACTCACAAAATAAGTCCTAAGCCTGAACGACGCGTTTCGGTTCTGCTTGACCTTCATCAGGTTCTGGCTTGGACTACTGACTCATGAACCTAGCTGTGGAGCCTCCTCCTTCCTTGTGAAGAGCATCCAACAGAGGAGAGACTGCCCTTTTTGTTACATGCACTATGCATTTGCCAGAAACATTAAGTCTTGTTTGTGCCTAACTTGGCTTCTATTGTGTGCCTAATTTGGCTTTCTTGTTTTATGCCTAACTTGGCTTCTTTAATTGTTTATTATAACATCACTGCCTATTTGGCGTGGAAATGCCCGTTTTTTAGGGTCAAAGTACACTCTTTATTGTTAATAAATGCCTATTTTGGCTTTCTATTGTGTGCCTAATTTGGCCTTCTTGTTTATGCCTATCTTGGCTTCTTTAACTGTTTATTATAACATCACAGCCTATTTGGCGTGGAAATGCCCGTTTTTTAGGGTCAAAGTACACTCTTTATTGTTAATAAATGCCTATTTTGGCTTTCAAATACCCGTTTTTTAGGGTTAAGACCATGTCAACTACCCGCGACTTGGGGTTAGGACAAAATAACAGGGCCAGGCATCGGCCAATAACAAGACTACCCATATTTGGGCTTAGCAAGTTGGCTAAAAATTACATAGGCAGGGGGCGCTCCATCCCCTGGAGCTCACAAAAATTAGTGTCACATTAGCACTTAACAAACATGGGGCACCCCAACCGCCAAGATAGGAGGCACTGGCTAAGTCAGGTTTTATATATAAACTCATGCGCTATAAAGCGCACGAGTAATGCACGGTCCATCCTACCCCTTTGGCTAAGGCACGATCCACCTGTGCTTAAGTGTCTTGTGCACTTCAAAAAATTAATCCCTCCACACTAGAGGTTCCAAAAATTGTGGCGTTTTTTAGCCTACATATATTAATTCCTCCACGCTAGAGGTTCCAAAAATTGTGGCGTTTTTTAGCCTACATATATAAATTGTGACCCATATTTGGCCTACTCACAAAATAAGTCCTAAGCCTGAACGACGCGTTTCGGTTCTGCTTGACCTTCATCAGGTTCTGGCTTGGACTACTGACTCATGAACCTAGCTGTGGAGCCTCCTCCTTCCTTGTGAAGAGCATCCAACAGAGGAGAGACTGCCCTTTTTGTTACATGCACTATGCATTTGCCAGAAACATTAAGTCTTGTTTGTGCCTAACTTGGCTTCTATTGTGTGCCTAATTTGGCTTTCTTGTTTTATGCCTAACTTGGCTTCTTTAATTGTTTATTATAACATCACTGCCTATTTGGCGTGGAAATGCCCGTTTTTTAGGGTCAAAGTACACTCTTTATTGTTAATAAATGCCTATTTTGGCTTTCTATTGTGTGCCTAATTTGGCCTTCTTGTTTATGCCTATCTTGGCTTCTTTAACTGTTTATTATAACATCACAGCCTATTTGGCGTGGAAATGCCCGTTTTTTAGGGTCAAAGTACACTCTTTATTGTTAATAAATGCCTATTTTGGCTTTCAAATACCCGTTTTTTAGGGTTAAGACCATGTCAACTACCCGCGACTTGGGGTTAGGACAAAATAACAGGGCCAGGCATCGGCCAATAACAAGACTACCCATATTTGGGCTTAGCAAGTTGGCTAAAAATTACATAGGCAGGGGGCGCTCCATCCCCTGGAGCTCACAAAAATTAGTGTCACATTAGCACTTAACAAACATGGGGCACCCCAACCGCCAAGATAGGAGGCACTGGCTAAGTCAGGTTTTATATATAAACTCATGCGCTATAAAGCGCACGAGTAATGCACGGTCCATCCTACCCCTTTGGCTAAGGCACGATCCACCTGTGCTTAAGTGTCTTGTGCACTTCAAAAAATTAATCCCTCCACACTAGAGGTTCCAAAAATTGTGGCGTTTTTTAGCCTACATATATTAATTCCTCCACGCTAGAGGTTCCAAAAATTGTGGCGTTTTTTAGCCTACATATATAAATTGTGACCCATATTTGGCCTACTCACAAAATAAGTCCTAAGCCTGAACGACGCGTTTCGGTTCTGCTTGACCTTCATCAGGTTCTGGCTTGGACTACTGACTCATGAACCTAGCTGTGGAGCCTCCTCCTTCCTTGTGAAGAGCATCCAACAGAGGAGAGACTGCCCTTTTTGTTACATGCACTATGCATTTGCCAGAAACATTAAGTCTTGTTTGTGCCTAACTTGGCTTCTATTGTGTGCCTAATTTGGCTTTCTTGTTTTATGCCTAACTTGGCTTCTTTAATTGTTTATTATAACATCACTGCCTATTTGGCGTGGAAATGCCCGTTTTTTAGGGTCAAAGTACACTCTTTATTGTTAATAAATGCCTATTTTGGCTTTCTATTGTGTGCCTAATTTGGCCTTCTTGTTTATGCCTATCTTGGCTTCTTTAACTGTTTATTATAACATCACAGCCTATTTGGCGTGGAAATGCCCGTTTTTTAGGGTCAAAGTACACTCTTTATTGTTAATAAATGCCTATTTTGGCTTTCAAATACCCGTTTTTTAGGGTTAAGACCATGTCAACTACCCGCGACTTGGGGTTAGGACAAAATAACAGGGCCAGGCATCGGCCAATAACAAGACTACCCATATTTGGGCTTAGCAAGTTGGCTAAAAATTACATAGGCAGGGGGCGCTCCATCCCCTGGAGCTCACAAAAATTAGTGTCACATTAGCACTTAACAAACATGGGGCACCCCAACCGCCAAGATAGGAGGCACTGGCTAAGTCAGGTTTTATATATAAACTCATGCGCTATAAAGCGCACGAGTAATGCACGGTCCATCCTACCCCTTTGGCTAAGGCACGATCCACCTGTGCTTAAGTGTCTTGTGCACTTCAAAAAATTAATCCCTCCACACTAGAGGTTCCAAAAATTGTGGCGTTTTTTAGCCTACATATATTAATTCCTCCACGCTAGAGGTTCCAAAAATTGTGGCGTTTTTTAGCCTACATATATAAATTGTGACCCATATTTGGCCTACTCACAAAATAAGTCCTAAGCCTGAACGACGCGTTTCGGTTCTGCTTGACCTTCATCAGGTTCTGGCTTGGACTACTGACTCATGAACCTAGCTGTGGAGCCTCCTCCTTCCTTGTGAAGAGCATCCAACAGAGGAGAGACTGCCCTTTTTGTTACATGCACTATGCATTTGCCAGAAACATTAAGTCTTGTTTGTGCCTAACTTGGCTTCTATTGTGTGCCTAATTTGGCTTTCTTGTTTTATGCCTAACTTGGCTTCTTTAATTGTTTATTATAACATCACTGCCTATTTGGCGTGGAAATGCCCGTTTTTTAGGGTCAAAGTACACTCTTTATTGTTAATAAATGCCTATTTTGGCTTTCTATTGTGTGCCTAATTTGGCCTTCTTGTTTATGCCTATCTTGGCTTCTTTAACTGTTTATTATAACATCACAGCCTATTTGGCGTGGAAATGCCCGTTTTTTAGGGTCAAAGTACACTCTTTATTGTTAATAAATGCCTATTTTGGCTTTCAAATACCCGTTTTTTAGGGTTAAGACCATGTCAACTACCCGCGACTTGGGGTTAGGACAAAATAACAGGGCCAGGCATCGGCCAATAACAAGACTACCCATATTTGGGCTTAGCAAGTTGGCTAAAAATTACATAGGCAGGGGGCGCTCCATCCCCTGGAGCTCACAAAAATTAGTGTCACATTAGCACTTAACAAACATGGGGCACCCCAACCGCCAAGATAGGAGGCACTGGCTAAGTCAGGTTTTATATATAAACTCATGCGCTATAAAGCGCACGAGTAATGCACGGTCCATCCTACCCCTTTGGCTAAGGCACGATCCACCTGTGCTTAAGTGTCTTGTGCACTTCAAAAAATTAATCCCTCCACACTAGAGGTTCCAAAAATTGTGGCGTTTTTTAGCCTACATATATTAATTCCTCCACGCTAGAGGTTCCAAAAATTGTGGCGTTTTTTAGCCTACATATATAAATTGTGACCCATATTTGGCCTACTCACAAAATAAGTCCTAAGCCTGAACGACGCGTTTCGGTTCTGCTTGACCTTCATCAGGTTCTGGCTTGGACTACTGACTCATGAACCTAGCTGTGGAGCCTCCTCCTTCCTTGTGAAGAGCATCCAACAGAGGAGAGACTGCCCTTTTTGTTACATGCACTATGCATTTGCCAGAAACATTAAGTCTTGTTTGTGCCTAACTTGGCTTCTATTGTGTGCCTAATTTGGCTTTCTTGTTTTATGCCTAACTTGGCTTCTTTAATTGTTTATTATAACATCACTGCCTATTTGGCGTGGAAATGCCCGTTTTTTAGGGTACACTCTTTATTGTTAATAAATGCCTATTTTGGCTTTCTATTGTGTGCCTAATTTGGCCTTCTTGTTTATGCCTATCTTGGCTTCTTTAACTGTTTATTATAACATCACAGCCTATTTGGCGTGGAAATGCCCGTTTTTTAGGGTCAAAGTACACTCTTTATTGTTAATAAATGCCTATTTTGGCTTTCAAATACCCGTTTTTTAGGGTTAAGACCATGTCAACTACCCGCGACTTGGGGTTAGGACAAAATAACAGGGCCAGGCATCGGCCAATAACAAGACTACCCATATTTGGGCTTAGCAAGTTGGCTAAAAATTACATAGGCAGGGGGCGCTCCATCCCCTGGAGCTCACAAAAATTAGTGTCACATTAGCACTTAACAAACATGGGGCACCCCAACCGCCAAGATAGGAGGCACTGGCTAAGTCAGGTTTTATATATAAACTCATGCGCTATAAAGCGCACGAGTAATGCACGGTCCATCCTACCCCTTTGGCTAAGGCACGATCCACCTGTGCTTAAGTGTCTTGTGCACTTCAAAAAATTAATCCCTCCACACTAGAGGTTCCAAAAATTGTGGCGTTTTTTAGCCTACATATATTAATTCCTCCACGCTAGAGGTTCCAAAAATTGTGGCGTTTTTTAGCCTACATATATAAATTGTGACCCATATTTGGCCTACTCACAAAATAAGTCCTAAGCCTGAACGACGCGTTTCGGTTCTGCTTGACCTTCATCAGGTTCTGGCTTGGACTACTGACTCATGAACCTAGCTGTGGAGCCTCCTCCTTCCTTGTGAAGAGCATCCAACAGAGGAGAGACTGCCCTTTTTGTTACATGCACTATGCATTTGCCAGAAACATTAAGTCTTGTTTGTGCCTAACTTGGCTTCTATTGTGTGCCTAATTTGGCTTTCTTGTTTTATGCCTAACTTGGCTTCTTTAATTGTTTATTATAACATCACTGCCTATTTGGCGTGGAAATGCCCGTTTTTTAGGGTCAAAGTACACTCTTTATTGTTAATAAATGCCTATTTTGGCTTTCTATTGTGTGCCTAATTTGGCCTTCTTGTTTATGCCTATCTTGGCTTCTTTAACTGTTTATTATAACATCACAGCCTATTTGGCGTGGAAATGCCCGTTTTTTAGGGTCAAAGTACACTCTTTATTGTTAATAAATGCCTATTTTGGCTTTCAAATACCCGTTTTTTAGGGTTAAGACCATGTCAACTACCCGCGACTTGGGGTTAGGACAAAATAACAGGGCCAGGCATCGGCCAATAACAAGACTACCCATATTTGGGCTTAGCAAGTTGGCTAAAAATTACATAGGCAGGGGGCGCTCCATCCCCTGGAGCTCACAAAAATTAGTGTCACATTAGCACTTAACAAACATGGGGCACCCCAACCGCCAAGATAGGAGGCACTGGCTAAGTCAGGTTTTATATATAAACTCATGCGCTATAAAGCGCACGAGTAATGCACGGTCCATCCTACCCCTTTGGCTAAGGCACGATCCACCTGTGCTTAAGTGTCTTGTGCACTTCAAAAAATTAATCCCTCCACACTAGAGGTTCCAAAAATTGTGGCGTTTTTTAGCCTACATATATTAATTCCTCCACGCTAGAGGTTCCAAAAATTGTGGCGTTTTTTAGCCTACATATATAAATTGTGACCCATATTTGGCCTACTCACAAAATAAGTCCTAAGCCTGAACGACGCGTTTCGGTTCTGCTTGACCTTCATCAGGTTCTGGCTTGGACTACTGACTCATGAACCTAGCTGTGGAGCCTCCTCCTTCCTTGTGAAGAGCATCCAACAGAGGAGAGACTGCCCTTTTTGTTACATGCACTATGCATTTGCCAGAAACATTAAGTCTTGTTTGTGCCTAACTTGGCTTCTATTGTGTGCCTAATTTGGCTTTCTTGTTTTATGCCTAACTTGGCTTCTTTAATTGTTTATTATAACATCACTGCCTATTTGGCGTGGAAATGCCCGTTTTTTAGGGTCAAAGTACACTCTTTATTGTTAATAAATGCCTATTTTGGCTTTCTATTGTGTGCCTAATTTGGCCTTCTTGTTTATGCCTATCTTGGCTTCTTTAACTGTTTATTATAACATCACAGCCTATTTGGCGTGGAAATGCCCGTTTTTTAGGGTCAAAGTACACTCTTTATTGTTAATAAATGCCTATTTTGGCTTTCAAATACCCGTTTTTTAGGGTTAAGACCATGTCAACTACCCGCGACTTGGGGTTAGGACAAAATAACAGGGCCAGGCATCGGCCAATAACAAGACTACCCATATTTGGGCTTAGCAAGTTGGCTAAAAATTACATAGGCAGGGGGCGCTCCATCCCC
>NC_139330.1:0-32500 GCF_056507025.1 Lutjanus erythropterus
GTCCACACAGTTTATTGGAGTCTGTACAGGAACTATAAATACATCTGAACATAAACATTACAAAATAAAAACCCCAAAGTAAACATTACAGACAGACAGAAGAAAAATGTACAAACAGAAAGACATGTTTTTGTTTGTGTGGGAGTCCTCAGCAGGTCCTCAGCGAGTCCTCAGCAGGTCCTCAGCAGGTCCTCAGCAGGTCCTCAGCGAGTCCTCAGCGAGTCCTCAGCGGGTCCTTGTAGTGTTCAGGGTCACCTGAGAAACGTCTCTGGCCACCCGCTGCATCGGAGCCAAGTTAGGTCCTTCAAGAGAGTCGAGCAACCCTGAAAAGATGAGGACAGGAAGTCTCACTATGAGCCTGTTCACACCTGACACCGACACGTTCACACCTGACACCGACACGTTCACACCTGACATTGACACGTTCACACCTGACATTGACACGTTCACACCTGACACCGACACGTTCACACCTGACACCGACACGTTCACACCTGACATTGACACGTTCACACTTGTCCATTCACACCTGACACCGACACGTTCACACCTGTCACCGACACGTTCACACCTGACACCGACACGTTCACACCTGACATTGACACGTTCACACCTGACAACGACACGTTCACACCTGACATTGACACGTTCACACTTGTCCATTCACACCTGACACCGACACGTTCACACCTGTCACCGACACGTTCACACCTGACATTGACACGTTCACACCTGACACCGACACGTTCACACCTGTCACCGACACGTTCACACCTGACACCGACACGTTCACACCTGTCACCGACACGTTCACACCTGACACCGACACGTTCACACCTGACATTGACACGTTGACACCGACACGTTCACACCTGACATTGACACGTTCACACTTGTCCATTCACACCTGACACTGACACGTTCACACCTGACACCGACACGTTCACACCTGTCACCGACACATTCACACCTGACACCGACACGTTCACACCTGACATTGACACGTTCACACTTGTCCATTCACACCTGACACTGACACGTTCACACCTGACACCGACACGTTCACACCTGACACCGACACGTTCACACCTGACACGTTCACACCTGACACGTTCACACCTGACACGTTCACACCTGTCACCGACACGTTCACACCTGTCACCGACACGTTCACACCTGACATTGACACGTTCACACCTGACATTGACACGTTCACACCTGACGACACGTTCACACCTGTCACCGACACGTTCACACCTGACACCGACACGTTCACACCTGACACGTTCACACCTGACACGTTCACACCTGACACCGACACGTTCACACCTGACATTGACACGTTCACACCTGACAACGACACGTTCACACCTGACACCGACACGTTCACACCTGACATTGACACGTTCACACCTGTCACCGACACGTTCACACCTGACACCGACACGTTCACACCTGACACGTTCACACCTGACACCGACACGTTCACACCTGACATTGACACGTTCACACCTGACATTGACACGTTCACACCTGACACCGACATGTTCACACCTGACATTGACACGTTCACACCTGACATTGACACGTTCACACCTGACACCGACACGGTCACACCTGACACCGACATGTTCACACCTGACATTGACACGTTCACACCTGACACCGACACGTTCACACCTGACACCGACACGTTCACACCTGACACTGACACGTTCACACCTGACACCGACACGGTCACACCTGGCAACAGTCCTAAAACAAGTGTCTGACCTTCGATGATCTTGTGGTAGGCGAAGTGCAGGTAGAGCAGGAACATCATGTGGAGCAGAGACAGAGTCCCACACAGGAGGAGACGAGGAGTCTGTCCCACCGTACGAGACAGCAGAGCTGCCACCTGACAGAGAACACAGGTGAACTGCAGGTTAGATCACAGCTGAGGGAGAACACACAGAGGGCTGATGGGGGATGTAGTCCTCCTCACCATACGCAGAGTGGACAGTCCTCCAATCAGCAGCCAGAGGACGTAGAACAGGAAGTGGAAGTGGATGTTGTAGGTGATTAGCAGGACAACGCAGTGACCAAACAGACCGTAACCCTGACGACAGGAGAGAGGAAGTGATGTCACTCAGTCTTACCATGTGTACTGTATGTGTACTGTTTAATACTGCAGTACTGGGACTGACCAGCAGGGACAGCGTCTGCAGCATGGTGATCTGTGCGTTGACCAGGTACGCCAGGAAGTAAATGAAGGACGAGACGCCGAGCCAGTAACCAAAACATGTTCCTATAGCTGTTCCCATCAGAGTACCCTCCCTCTGACACACACACGCACACACACACACACACACACACACACACACACACACACACATCAATACAGGGCTTCTAACACTGATTATTCATAATTTAAAGTACAATTATCAGTGTACTGGAGTTCAATGTGTTATATTGGTATGGAGACGTCCAATCACAGTGGAGTATATGGACAAAAGTAAGTGCAAAAAAAACAACAACACGATGAACAGTCTGTCACCACAAACTAAACTGTGTTCAGTTTTAAAAAATCACAAATGTTCATGTTTAGTGTCAATAACTCTGTCAGCTGTTTTCAGGTGTGTGTGTGTGTGTGTGTGTGTGTGTGTGTGTGTGTTTCTTACTATGATGGTTCCTGATGTCTTCATGCCGTGCAGCAGGATGGCCACCAGAGTCAGCACCAGCATCAAAGGACCGTACAACTCACCTGCAATCTTCTACACAGAGAGGGGGGGGGGGGGGGAGAGGGGGGGAGAGAGAGAGAGGACACACAGAGAGAGAGAGAGAGAGACAGAGAGAGAGAGGACACACAGAGAGAGAGAGAGAGAGAGAGAGAGACAGAGAGGGAGGGAGAGAGGGAGAGAGAGAGTGAGAGAGCGAGAGAGAGCGAGAGGGCGAGAGAGCGAGAGGGAGGGAGGGAGGGAGGGAGAGAGAGAGAGAGAGACAGAGAGACAGAGAGAGAGAGAGAGAGGACACACACTCAGATACCAGAACACACCTGAGCAGAGTCTCATCACAAAGGCTCTTACTGTGAAAATCTGCAAAGGCTCTTACTGTGAAAATCTGACAGCCTAAAGGAGGATCAGTCTTAAACCAGCTGTTAGACAGATGATTCATTCATTCATTCATTCATTTATTTTAGAGATAATTCACTTCTCTACAAACTTCAGCAGTGACATCATATCCTGTTTATCACCTGAACACTGTACCTGTCCTTCATGACGTCTGACTGGATTAATGTTTTTGACTGGTTTTATTTGAACTGAACAACAGATTTGATTTTGCTGTAATCTAATATTATAGTGAACTAAAACAAAATAAAAATTAAAACTTGATATGAAAAAACATCACAGTTCACTGAGATTCAAATAAAAACTTAACAATACTTTAGTAAGAAAATATTAACAGTTAATTCTGTACTTATTAACATTTAAAGGACCAGTGTGTAATAATTACAGGGATTTATGTACATAAATGAGATATATTATATATAAGTATGTTATTTATTATTATCAATCAACATAAACTCATAATCTATATGTTCCCGTTACTTTAGAAATAACCATTTATAGTTACATACTGTCGGGTCGACTCACAGAGATCATCATCCTGCGCCATCTACGGCAGCGCAGAGCGGACAAACTGCACTAACAGTGAGTCTTGGGAAGCCCACGGCGACCTCACGTAGACGCTGCAGCGTAAACATGGAAGTAGACGGGGAGGATTGACGCGGCTGATCGCTGGCAGACCATTTAGCGTTGTGAACCTTGACTGGCACAGTTTTGACAAATGGAGGATCATACATACACTGTACCAGAACAAAAAGCAGCGGACAGTGAATCTCCGTCATCCAAGAAGCAGAGACGCGAAGAAAGTAAACGCAAGCATGACAGGAAACGGCAAAAACACGAATCAACATCGGCACGTTCACACGATGGAAATCGCTGATGGAGGACAAACGTTTTCACAGTGACGCCGAGGTTTCCTGTTTTCTGCTGGACAGGTGATTCATCCTACAGACATACAGTAACTGTAGTAGGTGGGAGGAGCCACCGTCTGACAGAGACGCAGCTCCGACTAGAGGCAACAGATAACTGACATCATACATGAATGAAATATTGACAAATATTTCATTTTTAAATATTTTAAACGACTAGTATTTCTGGTGCTGACTGGTGTGTGTGGGCGTTTAATCATATAGTCGTCCACGTGATGGTAACCTTACTTTGAAGGGGTCATGGTTTCACCTGTCTGGACATAAAAAAACACCTGATCCAGTCCTTCTGACAGTAACCACTTTCCTGTCATTTCTAAATAAAGGCAAAAAACCCCAAAATAATCTTTAATTAATTAATTAATATGGGAAAATAATGGAAAAATTAATCAACAATGAAAATAATCAATAGTTGGAGCCCTATAATAACTGTGTGTGTGTCAGGTGTGTGTACCTGAGGAAAGTTGATCATGCGGACAGGAATCATGGACTCGATCAGCCTGAGAGACAGAGACAGTTAGCATCAGTTAGCATCAGTTAGCATCAGTTAGCATCAGCCTGAGCAGGAAACAGAAAGTGGGCAGTTCACCTGCTGCGGACCTGAACCGGTTCCACATCAAAGTACGGCCTCAGGATGTCGATGTTGGCGTACAGGTTGAAGGCTCTGGAGGCCTGACGCTTCCCCGCCTGCCACACCTGAATGCATCATGTGCGTGCGCACACACACACACACACACACACACACACACACACACACACACACACACCGTCAGTGAGCAGTGTTGGTGACAGTGGAACCAGGAACAGAACCTGGTGGTTCAGGTGTGGACTCACCTCATCAGCCACCTGTCGGCCCAGTTGGCCCTTTAACCCCTTCATCCCCAGGAACTCTCCGTCCTCGGCGCCATCGTCCTCAGTGGCGGCGGCCTCGGCGGCGACCTCCTCCTCTTCCTTCATCCTCTGGTGCATCTCCCCCATGTCCTCAAAGCTGGAGCCCGACGTGTCGTCCATGTTCTCCATGTCCACAACCGCCGAGCCACCGGCACCCTGAACGCAACACGAGGTTGACGGGGGCCGTTAACAACAGATATTTACAATCAATCAATCAGTAACAGTTTAAGCACGGGGACAGTAGAGATGCACCGATCGACCGGCCAGAGACCGGAACCGGCCACCGGTCAGCGTCACATTCTGCGCTCGTCATTGTCACACACGTGTTCTGCACGATGGTCACGTGATGCGCGCAGCAGACAAACTGACGATGACATCAACACAGCGCTGATCACAGCTACACACTCTGACACGTCTGCATGAAGATGATGTCAGAGACAGACTCCAAGAACAGGATAAAGAGAAGACAGACAGTCCACAACGAGACAGATCAGCTGACGATGTCTCAGATCAGCTGACGATGTCTCAGATCAGCTGACGACGTCTCAGATCAGCTGACGACGTCTCAGATCAGCTGACGATGTCTCAGATCAGCTGACGATGTCTCAGATCAGCTGACGATGTCTCAGATCAGCTGACGACGTCTCAGATCAGCTGTAAACTCTCTCGCTCTTCATGCTAATGTTAGCTAGCAGCAGACTGCTGTTCACAGACTGACAGTTCAAATCTCACTTCCTGTTCTGTCTGAAGAATAAACAACCTGTGTTGATGTGTCTCCTCAAACATTTTCTCATCCAGACTCCTTTAACTTCTGTGTCTGTTTTTCTCACGGCAAAGTTTTACTGCAGCGAACTGTTGCACCGCGTCCGTCTCCGGTTTGTTTACATCTGCTTCCACAGGAAATCACGTCCTGCGAAATCCCGCGAGATTTCACATTCAGCTGATTCATAATCTTAATGTAAACCTATAATAAATCCTGGCTGTAACCTGCAGGACTTTGGAGAAGATTTAAATAGTATTCAATGAATATTTAATAGTCAGTGTTTTATTATGAACATTTAATTTAATTTTTACAAGAAAAGTTGCAAAAATGTTTGTGAATGCTGTTAATTCCAGTTCTTAGACTGAAAATCGGAATCGGTGAAAATCGGAATCGGCAGGTCAGACCCTTATAAAAACCGGAAATCAGAATCGGCTAAGAAAATTGCAGTCGGTGCATCTCTAGGGGACGGTGTGGACCGTTTCTGTCCATCATTTTCTCCATTAATTAATCCTGTCAGTCCTGTCATCTGATAAATATCCAAACATCCAAATGAACATTATTATTAGATTATAAGACAATTATAAGCACTCATAAGTGGACAAGAAACAATTTCTTTAATAACAATTAAAACTAAATCAGAGTTAACTGTTAATAAATGCTTAATAAAGGATTAATTAACCTTATTAAGAAGTTTCACGTTTTAGACCCAGTGCTCCAAAAATACATAATTAACTATTAATGCATAATAAAGTATGTATTAATCTTAATAAAGTTTTAACAGACATAATATAGAAGTTAGTAACACTCAATAAAGGAGTTTGTAATGCTGTTACAAACACTTATTAACATTCTTAAGCCTTCTATAAACTCTTGACAAATTTCTTAAAGGTGCTGATTAATGACTCATAATCTGACAATAAATATGTTTATTGTTCTATTATTGACACTCATATAAACACATATTAATGTTAATGAGCATCTTATAAGGGTCTTATTACCTATTAAGTGAAGCTTATTACAGACACTTTAATTTGAAGTGTTACATCTGAAATTAGAGAATTTACTTGTTGTGTTAATAAAAATGACACAAACTGATTAATGGATTATCAGAATAGTTGGTTTGATTTAATTTAACGATGGCTGTCACCTGTCACACACACGTCACCTGTCACACACACGTCACCTGTCACACACGTCACCTGTCACACACACGTCACCTGTCACACACACGTCACCTGTCACACACGTCACCTGTCACACACACGTCACCCGTCACACACACGTCACCTGTCACACACGTCACCTGTCACACACACGTCACCTGTCACACACACGTCACCTGTCACACACGTCACCTGTCACACACACGTCACCTGTCACACACACGTCACCTGTCACACACGTCACCTGTCACACACACGTCACCTGTCACACACACGTCACCTGTCACACACACGTCACCTGTCACACATGTCACCTGTCACACACACGTCACCTGTCACACACACGTCACCTGTCACACACGTCACCTGTCACACACACGTCACCTGTCACACACACGTCACCTGTCACACACACGTCACCTGTCACACATGTCACCCGTCACACACCCGTCACACACACGTCACCTGTCACACACGTCACCTGTCACACACCCGTCACACACCCGTCACCTGTCACACACGTCACCTGTCACACATGTCACCCGTCACACACCCGTCACACATACGTCACCTGTCACACACACGTCACCTGTCACACACGTCACCTGTCACACACACGTCACCCGTCACACACACGTCACCTGTCACACACAGGTCACCTGTCACACACAGGTCACCTGTCACACACACGTCACCTGTCACACACACGTCACCCGTCACACACAGGTCACCCGTCACACACACGTCACCTGTCACACACAGGTCACCTGTCACACACAGGTCACCTGTCACACACACGTCACCTGTCACACACACGTCACCTGTCACACACACGTCACCCGTCACACACAGGTCACCCGTCACACACACGTCACCCGTCACACACAGGTCACCTGTCACACACACGTCACCCGTCACACACACGTCACCCGTCACACACAGGTCACCTGTCACACACAGGTCACCTGTCACACACACGTCACCTGTCACACACACGTCACCTGTCACACACACGTCACCCGTCACACACAGGTCACCCGTCACACACACGTCACCCGTCACACACAGGTCACCTGTCACACACACGTCACCCGTCACACACACGTCACCCGTCACACACAGGTCACCTGTCACACACAGGTCACCTGTCACCAGTGTTGGGAATAACGCCGTTATAAAGTACACCTTCAAGTACAGAGTTGAAGGTGTTTAGTCTCACAGAAGAAGAAGAAGAAGAAGAATCCTTCCTCTGAACCTGGAAGGTGGAAGATTTAAAAACATCCAGGAGGATGAAAAGTTCTGTGAACTGAACTGAACCACATCGTCTTCTGTATTGTCCTTTTTATGACGAGTTAAGAAAACTTATATTCAATGAAATGTTCTGTTGGTCTGATGACAGAATGAACAGCTGTTTAGTTTTAATGTTTATTAGTTGGTTCATTTTGATTCTAAAGCTCGGAAAAAGCATCAGGATGGGTTTTATAATTAGATTAATTGTGATCTATGTTATGTTTTTGTTTTGTTTGGTTTCGTTGTTCTGGTTTCTGGTGTGTTTGAATAATTAACGGTGTGTTTTTAACCTGTTTGGGTTGAGCACGTGCTTCTGCATGACTCAATAATAAAAAAAATCATTCATTCATTGTAGTACAGAATAGTTCATTTTTATTACAGTACTTTTACTTGTATCAGAGTATTAATGTTTCTGACATTTTACTGTACTCTATGTAATCTGAATACTTCTGCCGACACAGGTCGTGACGTCACTCAGGTGTGACGACGTGTGTTTATCTGCTTCGCTGTCTGTCAGAGTAGTTACTGTGAACATCATACATGTAGATATTTTACAGTTTTAAACACAGTCTGCCTGTTAACACGTTAGCTTGTTAGCAGGTTCATTAGCAGGTTGAGTTAGCCCGGCTGCTGCTTCCATGCTAATCAACTCGTCAGACAGGTTAGTTAGCCTGTTAGCTCAGCTCTCCTGGTTGACACGTTACATAACCCTCCCGTCAGTTAAACGGTTAGTTTGTTAGTTAGCCTGTTAGCTGTGTTTAGCCTGTTAGCTGTGTGTTTAGCCTGTTAGCTGTGTTTAGCCTGTTAGCTGTGTGTTTAGCCTGTTAGCTGTGTGTTTAGCCAGTTAGCTGTGTGTATATCAGCTGACCTGTATGAGGTGGTCATCGAAGCTGCTCCACGGTTCCGTGTTCGTGTTTCTGCTCCCGGAGGCCGCGGACATGGTTCCTCAGATTACCGCGTTCTTCCCGGGTCTCTGTCTGTGTGTGTGTGAATGTTCTCAGCTCACCGACACACTTTCACGTCCACACACACCGTCAATAATCAATAATCACACATTTATGTCTCTAAAACATCATCACAAACATTCAGCTCTAACACCGCCTCCCTGCGCTGCCACGCACAGAGCGTGATGACGTCAGTGAGGCTCTGTCTAGAAGATCTTCTTCTTTGGTTTAAACGGCGGGCTACAAACCACCGTGAAGGTGCCTGCCGCCACCTGTTGTATCGGAGTGTAACATCATGACTTCATACTGGGTTCGTTTCAACAGTCAGAAAAACCTGTTTCATATATGTTCTTCAGTAGAACCCTGTGAACCTGCCTGGTTCTCTCCTTCTCTCCACACCGTCCAACTTTTTCCTTTCTGTGATGAATTACATCCAGATAGAACATGTCCAACAGTTTCACTACGTCCACAAATGTCACATTTATCTGATCTTCTTCATGATATTCGTTGTATGATGTCATCCTGTACGTCCTCGTCTCATCTTAGACAGTGACATCATCTGTCCTACATTTCCCTCTCAGCCTTTTAACTCTGACAGACTTTTGAACTTTGTAATTCTCTACCCTTCGTATCGTTGCTCCATATTTCCTGCCATTTTGTCATAATTCCCTGACTGATGATTGATTTTGCTTCTCCTCTCAAAACAAAGTTCTAACACATTATTTTCATTTTTTTGTCTGCTGTCTCATTTCCTTCGATTCCTGTATGTGCCTGAATCCAACAGAAGTGGACATCTGTCCCAGGAATCAAGTACACTGCAGCTGCAGAATCTGAACATATAACTACTTTAAGAGGTTTGACCTTCTGAACACTGATTATTATTTCTACCATTTCTGCTGTGTTGTTTGAAATGATTTTGACGATGCCTTTATCAGATTCAGGGATGAATATGTCGACTCCTACATGCTCAATATTCAGGTGTTTAGATCCATCAGTAAAAATCTGTAGATATCTGTACTAGTTGTTGTTAAGGTGTTTTTGAGCCAGACGTCCTGCGTCAAGATTAGTTTCTATCCACTCAGTTTTCTTGTCTAATATTTGCTGGTCTACTTTGGGTTGTGGAAAAATCCCTGGAGGAATGCAGTTGATTATCGGAGCTGGACTGTGATGTAGAGTCTCATTTATACTGTCTGACTTCCTTATTCATTTCTCATCCAAACCCTTTACTGTCAAACGTTATTTATCCCAACGGTTCTGCAGGACAGATGAAGCTACTTTTCCTTCTCCTTGAATTCTTATCCAGTTTGTTAAAGATAGTTCATGTCATGGTTGTAGGGTTTTTGGTTTTGGTCTGTGTGGCAGCGGCGGCAGTCATTGGCTGGCTCAGCGTGATGAGACGCACCTGGCTGTCATCATCACATCCCCCTGCTGGATGACCTCGGCCCAGTCACCACTCCTGTGCCGGACTATTCAGTCTCAGTCGGTAACGTAGCGCAGCACGTTTAAAGTTCTCCTGTGGACTTACGGTGTTTTTTCGTGGCTCTGATCTTCAGTGTTCCTCCCGACCGCGTCCAGCACCTGCCCTCGCCTTCAGTTGCTTTTTGTCCCGTGTGAAAAAATAAACTTTTTTGAAAACTTTTCTGTATCTCCGTCTCTGCATCCGGAGTCCAGGCCGAACTCAGAACTTCACAGTTTAGTTCTTAAATACAGTGACAGTCCACTGGACTCTGCAGGCGGACAGTTGATGGTGTTAATCACTGCAAGTCCTGTCTAATGTCTGTGTGTGTGGATTAATGCCCCTCTGTCTTTACATCTGGTCTCAACTCTCTCAATATGATTTTAACAAGTATATTTATCATCAATCCATAAACCGAGATGCTTAAACACGTTGACTCTTTCCATAGGCTTTACTGTATACAGTCAACTCCTGCTCGTTATCTGTTTTTAGTGTCCAGCATGTAACGTGACTTTGAAACAGAGGTTTTAAATCCCCAGTCACATGACCATCTCTCTACGTTTATTATTGCTTTCTGAATGCATTTTAACACATGACAAGTTTTTTTCCCTTTTCCAGATGGTTCCATCATCTGTGTGCAGTGAAGACGGTATTTCTGCCCCTGTATTCTCAAATATATCATTTATCATGATATTAAATAGAATCGGACTGATTCTTCCATTCAGTCAAACCTCTGAAATTTCTGAACCTACTAGTTGTTTTTGTCAGGAAGTCCATGGTCCAGTTGTATAAACGTCCACCTCTGTCTGACTTATTCATTTTAACTAACAGGACTTCTCGCCACATGGAATCATAAACTTTCTCACTGTCAAAGAAAACTTTCGCCATCACTTCCTTCATATTCTTCATTCTTCTAAATGTCATTCCTCCCTTTGATTAATGCTCCAGCTGTGGATCTTTCTTTCCTAAAGCCACTCTGATATCATTGAACAGATGTTTAGACTCTAAGAAATATGATCACCTGTAAACAATCATTTTTCCATCCATGTACACAGATGTGATGTAAGATCTACTGTAGGTTTCAGATCAACGCCGGCTTCCACTCATCAGGGAGTTTTCCTTCTGCCCAAATCTTATTGAAAAGTTTTAACACAGTTTTTAGTGCTTTGTCTGGTAAATGTCTGAACATGGCATAACTCAACTGATCTGGTCCTGGATCAGATTTCCTGCTGCCTTTTAATGGCCTCCTCACTTCCTTAGAGAGAATTCCATATCTGCAGCCGAGCTACACGCCACCTTCTGCACTTTTTCATTATCTGTCAACACTTCTTCCTTCCTTCTTTTATGAATGTCTGTGAGATGGTCCCCATTATGAACATTTGCAAATATTCTCCCTAAAAGATTAGTCTTTTCCACGTCTGTGATTGTGAGGCAATCTTCGTTTGCAAGAACTGGTATTTGATTGGCAGCCCTTTTCCCGCTCATCTTTTTAATCATATTCCACACATGGCTGACATCTTTTCCTCTTCCAAAAGTCTCTCCAAGTGTTTCTCTTAACAGTTTTAATTCTTTTACGTGCTGCGGCTCTTTTTCTTTTGTATTCAGTCAGATTATCCACACAGAGCAGTATTCCTTTCTTTATACTACATTCATCATTCCACTATGGCACAACTCTCGTATTTCCTTTTATCATAGTTTTAGGAATATTCTTTGAGGCAGCTCTAATAATCATATTTGTAACTGTAAGCGCCATTCATCATTTAGTAAGTTTATTACTGTTAATGTTGAGCACAGTGAAAGAATATTTAGATTTAAAGTCAGGGAATAGTGCTGAATATTTTGAAGGACTTAATTCCTGTTTGTTTTTACCTCTGAGCTTTATTTTGTTATTCTCTGCAGTTTCTGTTGAGCTGTGACAAATTAATAGGAAGTGGAATTTTATTGTGAAAGGTTCTGTTCAGTGAAGAAATGAGTGACGGCGGAGCTGCACGGTTGTTTTACCGTTGGCGTTGCCACCGAGCCGACTCAACGCATAAAGCAGTCTCTTGTCATCAGTGTGGTTTTATGTAGAAGTGAGGAGACATAAAGTTTAGAAACGTGAAGATTAAAGATAAACATCACAGAAACTTCAGGAGAACATTCGTCCACATCAACATCCATCTGTGTAAAGGAGCTCTTTCTTTGGTACATTTATCAGTTTCTATAGAACATATGATGGGAGATGATCACTTCCTTCGTGATCTTTGTGTGTCCCAATCACATAAACCAGCCGTATTTGCAGAAACCAATGTTAAGTCAATACAAGACATCTTATTCCTGTTTACATCTTCTCCTCTTCTTCTACCATTGTTTAAGAATACAAGGTTTCTTGTGTTGATCATTTCTTCCATCACTTCATCATTATTATCAGTATGATCACACTGAAACCACCACACCAAACTTCTCTGTGTCTTTCCTCAAACACTGCTGCAGTTAGAAAGACAACGGTTGTAGTAATGAATTATTTTGATTGGGTTCTGTGTGCTGGACACCTCAACAACTGTTCATTCATGTTCATATGGAGAATTTATTCTTCTAAATGCTCGATTGTCTTTAATGAATGTGATGCAGCCCCTTGGTTGTTATTATCTGTCATGTCTGACTGAGTTGTATCTCATCATAACAAAGTCTAGATGGAGTCTCAACCGTGTTTCCTGAACACTGATTTGTCATCCAAGTCTTTAATGACTTTCTTAAATTCCTGTCCATTTGCAATTCAACTGTGAGCACCTTTATTGTTTTAATCACTTGCCACATCGTAGGTGAACAGGTTTATCATTTCTAATATTGTTTTGCACTCAACACTTGAGATTCCAAGATATTCTTCAGCAGCTTCAACAGTTGTTTCAGTTCTGTCATTCCTGTTGTTTCGTTCTAAATCAATGTGAGCCACTTTGCATATGAACGCAACAAAGTTCACTTTGTCAGCGAACATGGTTCCTTCCTTCACCGTACACTTGTGTCAGGTCTCATGCTGGCCTGCCTGGTGCGTCTCTCTGCTTCTTACAGTAGGAGGTCCAGTACTGTTAACAGTGTTACTCCTGTCACTTCTGTTTTCCTTTGCTGCCTGTGCATTAACACTCCTAACTGCGTATGACACTGTTTAGTATTTTATATCTTTGGACTTCTCTTGCTTGCTTGCTTGCTGCACCGTGGTCTCCTCCTGTCTCGAAGATGTTAGGTGCGTTGGAGATGACCCAGACCTGCGATACATATCACGAGACTGACCATGTTAACCCTAAAATGATCTTTACTGACTGTAAGCAGGTGTTTTCTGTCCAAACACACACAGAGACCTGTTATAATACATAATTATAAACACATGTACATGTATAAAGCATAATGGAATAGTACAGGGGTATTCAATTAAAATTCAAAGAGGTCCAGTTAGAGAAAATTTCCTAAAGCAAAGGTCCGGAACATCATCATGTCTAACTTTCTCGAGTGGGCGGAACCAGTAAAATTTAAGTATAATCTACCGATTATTCTGCCAATTAATCGAGTAATCAGATAAGAAATATTGTTCTGCATTTTTTTTCTATTACATTACTTTTGCTTTATTTAAGAACAATGGTAATATACAAAAGAGAAGATAAGACAGGTCTATTAAATGAACAACTGTAAATTGCTAAAGTAAAAATACTCAGCAAAGTAACTTTACTTTTAATGTAGATTTACTTTTACTGTATTTACTTTATTTTAGAACAAAGTTAAAAGTAAAGGTAGTAATATCTGCAGAACCACAAACAGAAGAGTGAACTAACTCTTTTATCTGAAACAGTCACCAGAATATTTTTTAACATGTTAAAATTACAACATTTTTCTTCTGGAGCAGGACAGACGCTCCCAGACCCCCAGAGGACAGAAGACAGAGGACAGAGGACAGGGGACAGAGGACAGAGGACAGAAGACAGAGGACAGAAGACAGAGGACAGAAGACAGAGGACAGAGGACTGGGGACAGAGGACAGGGGACAGAGGGCAGAGGACAGAGGACAGAGGACAGGGGACAGAGGACAGAGGACAGGGGACAGAGGACAGGGGACAGAGGACTGGGGACAGAAGACAGAGGACAGGGGACAGAGGACAGAGGACTGGTTTACCAACATGTCATCTTTTTCTCCTCTTATGATTTTGCACGTCTGTATTTAGTAATAAAAAAAAATAGTGATAAGAAAACCATTAAAGTAAAACAACAGCAATAAAAATGTTGATTTTTCAAAAAAGGAAACAATAACATGCAAGATTTTTAAATTGTAATGAAGTAAAAACACTAATACCACAAAGTAAAAATACCTAAATAAAGAATGTGAGTATTTTTTCCATCCCAGCAGGTCAGAGATCAGTGTTTCAGTGAATAGTTTTATTTATGGCGCCCGCCACATTAAAAACATCGACACCACCACATGATTTTATATTTTTGGAGCTGCGCACCTTTTTCGCTCGTGTCTAGAAGGTAACTCTTTATTTGTCCGTTATTTCTACTAAAATAATCAAACTCTCGCGATCTTTCACAGGTCTAGGGTTCCCTTCTAGACACGACCCTCTGTCTGTCTGTCAAACTACAGACAGCAGACTGTCTGTAAACAGCATGATGTTAAACTCTGCAGTGTTTCACACAAACACTTTATTTGTGTGAAACACAGGTTTGGTTTGTCATCAATTTTGTAATTTTTATTTTTTAATCAGTCTGAGAGGACGACGGTATCAGTGATTGATTATTGATCAGTCTGTCTTCCTCTCCTCCCTCACCTGTTCACTCTGCTGTGAGAAGATCTGAAAGTTTCTCACAGACAAACACAGACTCTCCTGTTTTACATCCTTATACAGTTGTTTAATTTTATAAGAGCATCTGGTTGGTGATGATGTCATTAACCATCACGTTAGTTTGTGTTGTCATTAGCAACAGTCTCCTCCACACGCAGCTTCTCTGCAGTTGGTCTGTGTGTTTCCTGATCAGATAAACCAACAACGGAAACACTAGAAAAGTTGCGCCAGTTAAAATAGAAGCGTCCCGTAAAAATTTAAAATCTATTAATAATTTATTGGTTATAGGTCCGGGTCCGTATAGGACGGCGTGTGGGTCCGGACTCGGACCGCGGTCCGCCATTTGGGGACCCCTGGAATAGTAGTATTAAATAAGATAAAACATAAATCCTCTGGTAAATATACTTATGGTTATAATAATGGAGTAAAAATACTTCACAGCACTCCACCAGAAGGTCCAGGCTGCAGTAATCCTCACAGTCGCCAGCAGGAGGAAGTCTCGTTCTCTGGCTGACTGCAGAGGGGTGACACTCTCGGTTCTCGCGAGACTTCTCCGCCCCTCATGCTTATTATTTTTCCTTGACGCGATCGTGACATTGGGCCCCGCTAGTGAGAAATACCGGCTCATACCGGAGCTTCTTTTATCGGGAACAAGTCACCGAACAAACACGGATTACTGATGACGTCCAAGTCCAGAATCCAGAGCCGTGGACCGAGGTGAGCGTGACCGTCTGTACGGAACAAAATCAGCTTTTATTCACCGATATGTCGGCTAGTGTTAGCCGCTAACGTTAGCTCAGCTGAAGTGCTGCCGAAGAGGCTAACTGTTAGCATCAGGAGCTAAGTGTTATTATCTGCCCAGCTTCAGGAAACAAGCTTATTGATCTCTGTTAAAAACAGATAAGCCTGTAGCTACCGCTGCCAGTTTTCAATAATGATCCTGCTGATCGATACAATCATTAATGTGCGGACCTAACAGAGCTAGCTAACGTTAGCTCACCTCAAAACGCACTCTGACCTCCAGCTGGTGATCAAACAGATCATAATAAGACCAACAGAGGATGGTAACGAAGTGCTTAAGGTTCTATAAAATGTTATTAATCGTCCCATCCCAGCGTTATAACGTCATATGATGTTTGTAATCTGGTACCTAAAGTAATCTCTTTCAAACCGAACTCGCTCTGAAAAATCGTATTTTTTTTAATTCCCACGTTGATCGTTCAAGTTTCACTTCGTCTAATATTAGTTTTTAATAACGTATAACAATACTAGGATCTACTCTGTACTTCGGCACACTCATAAAGTCGCCTGTAACGACATGTCAAGCGTTAGATGTAGACAATCCCTCATTCTTCTAGTTAACTATATAACGGAGCAGTGACACTGAGCGCCGAGCTCCTACTCTATAAAAGTGAAGGTTTATTAAAATGAAGTGCTGCTGGGTGGATTATCTGTCAGCCGAATTAACGGAGAGACCTTTGAGATTCAGAGAAGGTGTGAAGTTGTTCTTCCAGGTGTGCCCCTTGACACACACATCTGTCCCAGTTAAACATGCAGGGTTTTTGTATGGAGTTCGGGGAGCTGAGGTGAGCCGCTGCAGCTCAGATTTTACGGCGTGTTTATCAGAAAGTGAGTTATCAGCTGGGAACATTGACAGTTTAACACTGATAGACGGAACATGGCTGGTTATACCGGTGTCCTCCATGAACCCTCCCTTCCTGGTGTCCCGGTGTGTGAGGCCCTCCTCCACCGTGTGTGAGGCCCGTGTGTGAGGCCCTCCTCCACCGTGTGTGAGGCCCTCCCACCGGCCTGTCGGGATGTGTACGTGTGGGTCTGCAGGCAGTGATGGCGGACAGTCGGTGAACAGTTTCCTGGTTCCTCTGAGCTCCGATCAGTCTCCGGATTTAGTTAAACTGTCTGCGGCTCTGTTACCGTCTGTGAGTCACCGACATGAGGTAAAGATAATAACCGACTGTGTAACGTCTTTATTCAGCGTGTAATCTGCAGCTCAGCCGCTCGTTCAGCTGTTATTACTCAGTTATTGATTATATAATCAGGCTGATTGTGAAAAAGGATTAGCTTCAGACTGAAACACAGGAAACATTTAACATTTACAAGGAAATAAAAAGTTAATTATTTAACATGTTCATTCTCAGTGCTGAGGAAAGGATATTTATACTAATGTAAAAATACTTCTTTAGTAGTAAAATCCTGCGTTTTCAACACAACAAAATATGCAGAATAAAAGTGTTTGTTATGCAGAAAACTGAATGTTATTCAGTGCACGTGATCTTTTTTATCATTATTATTATTCTTAGATGCATGAATATGTACTAATTATTTTGCTGCTAATTTGAAAAACTTCACATACAAAATGTAATGGAGAAGAAATATAAAATAACATACTGAATAAACTCAAATGCAGTAAAGGGACCTCTAACATGTACTTGTACAGTTATAAAGCAGTATTTTTACATTTTGGCATTTTTTTATAAATGAAATCCTGCATCTTAATCTTCAGTAAAAAGTACAGTTCAACAACATGAACTCCAATATGCAAAGTAGAAGTAGTTGTGTAGAAAACTGTCTGCTGACTGTGTGATAATAATTATTATTTGCTTTGTGTATGATTACAGATGCATTAATAATTCACATGTATTATTTTACTGTGAAGTTGCAGCTTGTTTTAAAAACTTGATGTAAAGTTTGGTGGTTAAATCTGTAACTTTATTTAAGACTTTATAAACTCAGTTTTATCTGTCAGATAAATGTAGTAATAAATATGAACTGAATAAATTCAAGGTGTTCAGAGGTTCAGGTTAAATACAGAAAACAGCAGCTGATGATTATTGGACACATTACAGTTAATTGATTATTGAGAGAAAGTGAATCCTTCTTTATTGATTTATTGATTAAGTAAACATGGAAATTATGATGCAGAACTGATGAGTTCCACTAATTGTATCACATGTTGTAGTTTCAGTCTAAATAATCACAGTATTTTTTTACCAAATCATGCAAATAGAAAGAACCTCTGTGCTGTAGTTGTGTGTCTAAGCAGTCAAACGACTTTATAAGTGACCTGAAACACTTAATTATTAGGTAGTTAATCATTTTACTAATTAATTAATTTTTACTAATATTTTTTTTAAGATTTTTTTTTGGCTCTTGCCTTTATTCAGATAGGTACAGCTGAAGAAATGACAGGAAAGTGGTTAGAGAGGAATGACATGCAGCAAATGGGCCACAGGTGGGAATCGAACCAGCAGCCTCAGTACAGCAGGCCAACGCTCCACCAGCTGAACTATGGGAGCAGAGCCAGTACATGTGGATGTTTTCAGTTTTTCTGTGTCTGATATTAAACTGAATCTGTTAATCAAACAAGAAGACGTCACAGAGGTGCTGAAAACTGTAACTGATATTTAATTTGCAGCCTAAAACATTTAGTGATTTTTACAGGTGTCTGTAGTTTGTTTGGTGTTAACCTGATAAAAACAGTCAGAGCTGGAGAGGAGTTTGTGTTCCGATACACACACACACACACACACGCACACACACAGTGTGTGTGTACATATTACCCATGATGCAGCAGCTGGACTCTGGAGGGTTAACGAAGGTGTGGAGGTTAAAGGTCGTGTTGTTGTTTTCCTTCAGTCTCTCTCTGGTTCTTCTTATCAGCAGCTCGCTCAGCCGCCGGCTGACTGTGAACAGCTGATACGGAGGCAGTGCCGCGCCCTCAGGCCACGCCCACCAGCACCAGCAGCACGAACACACAAAAATACAACAAATGATTCAATAAGTTTGATCAGTTTTATATCAGAACAGCTAACATGAGGCCACACATCAGCCTGTTTGATTTCTCAGCTGTGACGGACTAAAGTCAACGCTCACGTTTAATCTGGAGCTGGAACGCCAATAAAACGTCACGAAATACAGTCTTTAGTCTTTAAAGGAGTGATTTCGTCAGTGTTGAACTACACATATTTAGTTTAATATGATAATGAAGAAAAGCAGAAATTTCCACATGTGAGATGATCAAGATATTTGAATAAGCAGCTTTGTTATATTTTGGTTCACACACTGAGGACATTTACTCCTGATGGACTGAAGTTTGATGTCCAATGACAAGACATCTGTCTTTTTTGATAATGTGATGAAGAGCTGCACAATTAATCACAATAAGTCCAAGTGTAATATCCAAATCACAGATCCAGAAACGAATCGCAATTCTTTGAAAAATGAGCAAGATAATGTTCTGATGTAAAAGTCTTTGTTCTCCAGATGAAAGAAGAACCCGTTTGTTCGGTTCACACCACTGCTGAGCGATGTATCAATATTATTTTGTATATATTTTGTATGTTAAAGAGAGTTGTCTTTTAAGGCGGTGTTACAGTAAAATGACTTCATTTCCTTTTCAATTTCCAACCATGAAGATGAATGTCAGCTGCAGCTCTAGAGTACACAACATGTCACAACCTACACGATCAATAATCATCGATATCGACCAATATAAGACGTCATTATCGTGATAAGGCCTGTTTTGTTCTCAGTGGAACAAATTGCCTTTGATTTTTAAGAAATGAAAGGTATTTTAGGCCTGGATGAAAAACCTGCAAAAACGATCATGATAATGATGTTTTATATTGATTATTATTGATCATGTAGGTTGTGACATGTTATGTGCACGTGCTCTGCAGCTGTTGGTAACCAGTGATTATTTTAATCAGAAATTAATCTGTCAATTGTTTTCTCCATTAATCAATTAGGTGATTCTGTCACAATCTTGTCTATTTAAAAAATAGGTCCAAACTTTTTTAACTAGTGATCAATTTGACGATAGTTTTTCCAATAATTGATTAGATGTTTGGTCTGTAAAATGTCAGAAAATGTTGAAAAATTAATCCTGTCACAATCTAGGAAGCCCAAACATCCCAATCCTTGGCACATAAATATGAAGATAAATATCTATAGAATATGGAAAATATATACAAGAAAAAACTGTACTGAAGTCTAAAAATATACAGGGACACACTTTACCAAATCTGAAATACAAGTGGTGAACCAGAACACTGGAGCAAAATATCAGAAATGTTCAAAAATAGTCCTGTGTGTCTGAAAATAGTCCAGTGGTCAGACTGGTTTAATCCCAGTGGACGGCGTTGACCAATCGCAGCTGCTGGAGACTCATAACAGATCAGTGTGAAAAGACAGTCAGCTGAGTCACAGCAGCAGAACAACAGAACAATAGAACAGTAGAACAGTAGAACGCAGTAAACACAGACTCACCTTGATCCTGTTTTTAACCACACGGAGCACAAACTGCACTTTTAGCAATAAAAACACACCTGCTGCCGTCTCTGTTTTTAAATTCATCAGCAACTCTTTTCATAATTCATCAATTATAATTTTAAAAAAAAAGTCTACATTCTCTGATTTCAGCTTCTTAAATGTGAATATTTTCTGGTTTCTTTGCTCCTCTGACAGTAAATTGAATATCTGTCATTGTGCTTGATATAAACAAAGTTTTTATAGTTTTTTTAAGAGTGTAGATGTGTGATGAAAAGCAGAAGTGGAGGATAAATAAAAGAGCAACATTAGAGAAGAAAACAGAAGAGAAAGTGATGATGAAAACATGATTCTGATGAATGAAGAAGTGGGAGTTTGTTTATTTAACTGTTAGTAAAATCCCTAAAATCCCACGTTCGTGAACGCACCATCAGCTGTTTCAAGTTTCTATCCTCGTTAAAGGTCACATGACTTATGTTTTCTCTTTAACATTGCGTCCAGTCTGACCGGTTTTTGTTTTGACACTGTTTCCTGTTTCCTGTCAGGATGACAGCGGTGGAGGCGTCAGTGGCGGCGGCGGCGAGCGGCGGCCTGAAGCAGTGCCGACAGGCCCAGGATCAGCTGGAGGACGCCATTAACAGTGTGATGAAAGCTGAGCAGCAGCTGAGAGAAAACACCAGGGAGGTCAGCCCCTTCATCATCATCATCCTCAAGTTTAAAGAATCAGATGATGATTTATTGATCATCGATCATTGATTGTCTGATGATCTTCATTTTTAAATGGCTGGGTATCGATTCAGATTTCACATCTTTGTCCACAAGATTTTCAACATTTTATGAACCAAACAACTAATCAATTAGTGGAAAACTTATTGCCAGATTGGTAATTAGTTGAAAAATAAGTCCAAACAACAGACAGCAGCAGGCTGAAGGAACCGTTTAGTTCCTGGGACCAACAGTTCTGCTTCTGTTGGTGGAAAAACATTAATGAGACAGAGTGAAGATCAGGTGACCTGGACTGTGTGCTGGATGTTTGAACAGCTGTGATCCAGTCAGACATGCTGGTCTGCTCAGTGTACACACACACACACACACACACACACACACACACACACACACACACACACACACACACTGCAGTAAACTGGATGAACCTCAGTCAGCTGATAAGAAGCAGCAGGACACAACGTGCTGCACACACACGTTACTGTTAACTTCACCTGAGCTCAGGTGAGCTTCACCCGACTGGTCTGGAACTGCTCACCTGACAGGCAATACTCCAATAATCAATGAGTGTATTGACAGTAACTGATTGTCTCTGTGTCTTTAAAGGATAAAATATTTCACTGATGCTGCGCTCTAATTGGTCAGTTCAAATGATCTCTGATGCACCAATCAGCAGATCATAAACCTGTATGTAAAACTATCTGACCAATCAGTGGCCTTCATCTGTCCTTTGTCCACTCTGCTGACTCACTTTGTGTGTGTTTGTCCAGCTCTCCTCCTGTGGTTGCCGTGGTAACCCAGCCTCATTTAACCATCATCACACACATTGGATCAGAGTCACTGTGTGTGTGTGTGTGTGTGTGTGTGTGTGTGTCTGTCTGTGTGTGTGTGTGTCTGTGTGTCTGTGTGTGTGTGTGTCTGTGTGTGTGTGTGTGTGTGTGTGTGTGTGTGTGTGTGTGTGTGTGTGTGTGTGTCTGTGTGTGTGTGTGTGTGTGTGTCTGTGTGTGTGTGTGTGTGTGTGTGTGTGTGTGTGTGTGTGTCTGTTTGTGTGTGTGTGTGTGTGTGTGTGTGTGTGTCTGTGTGTGTGTGTGTGTGTGTGTGTGTGTGTGTGTGTCTGTGTGTCTGTGTGTGTGTGTGTGTGTGTGTGTGTGTGTGTCTGTTTGTGTGTGTGTGTGTGTGTGTGTGTGTGTGTGTGTGTGTGTGTGTGTGTGTGTGTGTGTGTGTGTGGTGGAGCTGGACGAATCAGCATATAAAACACTGTAGAGAGAGAGCAGGGTGTGGTAGAGTGAGAATATAAGACAGTGAAGAGAGAGAGAGAGGTCAGACAGCTTCATGTTCTGCTGGAGTCTGCTGGGTTCTACTGGGTTCTGTTTGTGAATACGTGCTCTGCAGCTTCAGGTAACCAATTATTATTTTCTTCAACAACCTGTCGATTGTTTTAATCATTAATTATTAGTTTGTCGATTAGTTGTTTGATTCATAAAATGTCAGAAAATGTTGATCAGAGTCCAAACTGACGTCCTCAAATGTCTCATTTTGTCCACAACTCAAAGATCTTCAGTTTCCTGTCAGAGAGGAAAGAAACCAGAAAATATTCACATTTAAGAAACTGAAATCAGAGAATTTGGACTTTTCTTTTATTAAAAATGTCTCAAAATGATGAATTATCAAAATAGTTGGCGATCATTTTAATAATTGACACATCGTTGCAGCTCTACATCTGTCTTACAGTCTGAGCATCATGTTTATGTTAAATGTGAAGAAGTGCTAGTTTTCCTTAGCGTGTTAATGGGAATTCCCTTTTAGTGTTAGCATCAAGCTAATGGGTCAGGACCTGGTTATTTATACTCTGTGTCTCACCTGATTATCTCACCTGTCTCTCTGTCAGGTGCGAGCAGAGCTGCAGAGCTGTGTGAGTCGTCAGCAGGAGGCGCTGCGCTGCAGAGAGGTGTGGCTGCTCAGTCAGATCGAACTGCTCGAACAAGTCAAGACTGAAACTCTGCAGCAGCAGCTGCACCAGCTGCACTGGGTAATTGACCGCTTTATACTGGGAATACTGGTGTCTGGTTATACTGGTGTCTGGTCATACTGGTGTCTGGTTATACTGGTGTCTGACTCTTTCTTTTGTGTGTTTCAGCTGCGAGGTCAGTTTGATGTGATCTCTTATCAGCTCCAGAGCTCCAACAGCAGCAACGACCTGAACAACCAGCTGACCAGCTGCATGGAGAAGTAATACACACACACACACACACACACACACACACACACACACACACACACACACACACACACACACACACTCACTCTCTGGTCAGTGTCTGTGTGTCTGCAGATAAACTTTGTTCTGACATGTTTTAAATCAGTTTGATTCAGTCAGATAACAGCAGTTGTTTAAATCAGACTAATGTTAAGGATCAAACCCCTGAACACAACATGACACTGTTGATATGGAGGAGGAGGAAGAGGAAGAGGAGGAGGAGGAAGAGGAAGAGGAGGAGGAAGAGGAAGAGGAGGAGGAGGAGGAGGAAGAGGAAGAGGAAGAGGAGGAGGAAGAGGAGGAGGAGGAGGAGGAGGAGGAGGAGGAGGAGGAGGTCGAGGTCTGTGCTCTAACTGTGGGTGTGTTTGTTTTCTGTTCAGGTTGTCCTCTCTTAGTCTGACACCTGAGGAAACACCTGAGCTCAGTTTCCACGCCGACACTCGCTCTCTGAGGCAGGCCATCACCTCATTTGGCAGCATCACTGCCCAGGTAACATAGAACACAGAGAACAGAGAACACACACACACTGAGGCAGGTGGTGTGTGTGTGTGTGGACATAATGCTAATCAGCTGTTTTCTCTCCACAGCTTGTGGAGGGTGTGTCCTCTCAGAGCCCCGCCCAGCAGAGAGGTCAGACACAGAGCTGTCCAATTGCTGCCAAGAAACAGGTAACTGTTTGTTGACACCAGGTGCGAACCTGTTGACACCAGGTGTGAACCTGTGAGGTGTGAATGTGTTCATTCTGATCTGTCTCTTCAGAAGATGGAGGGCGGAGCTCTGGACGACTGGCTACTGGGAAGTCATCCAGCTAGCAGCGCTCCTATTGGTTATCAGTCCAGCAAGAACCCTCAGGATTGGTTGGTGTCACACAAGGAGAGTAAGGTGAGACAGGTGAACATGTGTGTCCTCTTTTATCCAATCAGGTCCATTGTGACCTCTGATGACATCACAGAATCTTGTTGGCCAGTCATTTCTCATATTGTTGATATGTGACCTGTTGTGTGGCTGTCAGACTTCCTGTCCTGTCCTGGCCTCCTTCGACTTCCTGCAGGCGTGGGGTCAGCTCAGGGACCTGGAGGCGTGGCTTCTGCAGGACCAGGGCGCCATCAGCAGGGCGAGGACCGACAGCAGCTGTAGCTCCACCTTCTCCATCGAGAAGATCGATGAATCGGAGTTCACCATCACTCCTGACCAGGAGGAGGAGGAGCTGGGTGACTGGCTCATCACCCCCAACACTGTTGCTATGGAGACCATGTCAGACGCCGAGCGCTGGAGGCAGGTGCTAAAGCCATTCGAGGACAGCTGGTCATCCAGTGATTGGCTGGTGGCAGCGAGCCACGCCCCCACTGACTGCGCCTCCTGCTGTCAGACCACGAAGGCCGTGGAGATCGAGAACCTGGGCCAACTCAAGTGCCTGAAGACTCCGCCCACCTCCGGACCCGTCTCCCCAACCGCGCCTGCCCCTCCGGCACCGGGGGCCCTGGAGGCGTGGCTTCAGCAGGTGGCGCCGCTGCAGGAGAACTGCAGGGCCAACGAGGTGTGCTCCTCCTACGGCGACTGTGTTTGCGACGAGAACTGTGGGAGAGAAGCTCTGAGCCAATGGCTGCTCAGACACGACGGGCGGGACAAGAATGGAGTCCCTGTAGGCCAGAACGCTTCGTCCACCCCTAACAACACCCCGCCCACAGCTAAGAATGCTCCGCCCACCGCCAAGAACGCCCCATCTACAGATAAGAATAGTCCACCAACCACAAAGAACGTCCCGTCCACCCTGCACCTCAGAGAGCAGGAACAGAAGGTGAGACAGAACCTCACTAGAGAACGTCACAGGAGAACCTCCACCTGTTCTCTGTGATCACCTTCATCTGAGATTAGTTTAACAAAACCAGGTTTAAAATGAGTCAATAGAGGTTTAAATCTGAGCTCTGGTGGAGAAACTGCTCTCAGTGTAGTCAGTCAAATCATGTAAACTGTAACTATGGAAACGGTCACTTATTAAAATTCAAATCAATGGCTCGTTGAAAAGGTTTAAAAAAGTAATCAGTTATCGGTGAAGCTGTAGGTTCTCATCCTTTAAAGTCTGAACAAATAACAGAACATTAAAAACAGAATTAAACGTTGATGTCATCGGGGGCGGGGTTTGTTCTTTCATCAGGTTCAGGCCATCCTGCAGGCGTGGCTCCACCCCACCATCTCCTCCTCGTCCTCTTCGTCCTGCAGGACCCTTCAGGCTCTGTCCTCCTCCCTGTCAGGCTGGGTGGCTCCTGAGGAGGAGGAGGAGAAGGCGAGCAGGGAGGAGTGCAGCACCTCCTCGTCCTCTTGGTCTCCGTTCCAGCGTCCTCTGGATCCCGAACTCTGGGTGCTTCCAGGAGGTCAGACCCACGCGCAGCCCCGCCCAGCCAAGGAGGAAGAGGAGGACAAGTGGCTGCTGAGGAAGAGGAGTCAGGCTCAGGTAGAAAACTTAACCGTCTGTCCCGTTTGCTTGACTTATCTGTCTCCTGATTCGTTGACCTTTCTGTCCCCCGATTGGTTGACCTGTGTTTCCTGTCTTCAGGAGCGCTTGGCATTGCCGACAGTGTGTGACCTGTTCTCCTGTATGAAAGTGGGCGGAGACAAAGAAAAATGGCTGCACAGAGCTCCTGAACAGGTGAGTCCAGATCCTCACACGTCGATACCCTGATGTCCCCTTCAGTGTCTCTAGGAGACGTTGCTGCAGCATAAACATCAGGTCAGGTGACCTGAACCGCTTTGGTTCAGCTAATAGTTAGTGAGCAACAACACTTATCAGGCTAACTAATGCTAAAGCTAATAGTAGCAGCAGCTCTGTGTGATGGGCTCAAACTGCAGCTACAGTTAGCCAGTTAGCATTATGTGACTAGAAAGTCAAAGGAATACAGTACATTGTTTGCTAGCTAGCTAAACAAGCTAACAACTTCCTGTTCAGTGAGGAGTTAATTTTTAATCGGACTTGCTAATCTAATGCTAATGTTAGCATACCGAGCTAACAGCTGGGACAGACAGGAGCTGTGTGCTGCGTTCAGGGTCCTCTCTGTGTTCTGTCATCACTGTCTTTCTTATCAAAGTGTCTGAACACACTCACCTGTGCTCAGGTGCTTTCACTGCATGTTATTGATCTTTGATTAATTAATATTTCCTCTGTGATGACTGATTTTCCCTCCAGATGTGACGATGATGATGAAGATGATGGATGTCTCTTCTTCTCTCCTCTGGGAGTCACTTTATCGCTGATCAGCGCACATGATCACAACAATCTAACCATCGCCACCGCCTTCTTCCTGTGACATCACCCTGCTGAGCTGCTGCCTGCTGCTCTCCTCCAATCAGGATCAAGAACTCATAAATCAACACAGCTGATGATAATTTTCCTTATTTTGCTGTTTTTATTTGACTTGAGACAGAAAATCACATTTTAAGTTTTTAATTGTATAAAATTATATTGTTCTTCGTTCTCGTCTTGAAGTGATCGATTTCTGTTGAAAATAATTTGCAGATTCATTGATAATATAAAGAATTAGCTGTCCTTCATTGTGATGAAACAGCTCCCAGGGTGCACTTCATCAGCTGATCCTGACAGGAGGAGAGGCGGCGGAGTCTGAGATGGGGCGGGGTTAAATATAGATATAAAGTAGCCTTTATTTTAACGAAGCTGTTTCTATGATTTCACTTCTTCATTTAACACAATCTTCATTTTATTCTTCTTCGTTGGTTTTATTTCCTGTGAAACTGCTGAGCTGCAGATAACTATTTCCTGTCCAGATTGCAGGCTGCTGACATCACTGCTGACATCACAGTCTTGTCAGAGACTTGAAGGACAGGTCCAGACATGTGGAGGACATGTACGTCTGAGTCCTCCACATGTTTGGATCTGTTTTTCAAGCATTTCCTTTTAAATACATTAGGGTTTTTATAGACGCTGCTGCTGATTGGTTGACACCTTTCACACAGCCAGTCACAGGAGAGAAAACTCACCTGAAATTCCGTCGCACAGCGTTGACAGGAAATGTCTCGTCCAACCTGGAAACTCTTCAGACTGAATGTTTTGTTTCTAAAATCTGCAGAATTTCAAATAATAAAAGAAAAACTCTGTTTCCCAGAATGCCTCAGCCTGCAGTCTGTCAGCTGACAGATCACATGACTGCAGTCTCAGCAGTGATTGGTGCTTTTTATTGAAGCTCTGCTGTGATTTATTTGTTTCTGTGATGTCATCAGTGCTCTACTTCCTGCTGTGATTCTCTACAGTAATAAAACATGTGACATCATCACTGTGTCTCTGACATCATCACTGTGTTCCTGTTCAACCAGACAAAATAATAGGTGCGTTCGAGATGAGCCAGGTCTGCGCAGAATTGATCAGCGGCGGTCGGCGCATGCGGGTTTATGTCCGACTTGATCCCGACTTGCTCTGACATCATGCACACGTGGGAAACGGTAACGTCACGAGATCGAGGCGCCGCAGCTGCTCTCCACCGACTACAAGCGGCTGGCTGTCGTCTGATCGATGAGCTGACAGGCTCTGATTGGCTCTTAATTTTGACAACAAACACCACGTGTTGTATAAAATACTAATGTTGTGTGTCGTATTTAAGGCCGGATGTATCGGTCTGATGACGTTTAATCTCAAGCTCATAAGTTTTTTTATATGTGATCAGAAGAACCGTTTCAAAGTGTTTCACAAAGCAGATAAAAGAACAAATGTTCCACGCAGCAGAAGAGGATCTCTGGTTCTACTTCAACGATCAACACGTTATTACTTCAGTTAAGAACGTGGTCTGCAAACTTCAGGTAACCTTCAGGTGATCTAACAGGAAGTTCGTGTCTCTTCCTGTATTTTCTCTGAAGTCTGTTGAAAACTGTCTGACTTGACTCCTCCTCCTGCTGCGGCCTCCTGATCTGCTCTTAGTCTGCAGGTGAGGCGCAGTTCATCTCGAACGAACCTGAAGCAGAGGTGGAGACAAGCGGAGAAAGACTGCAGGAAGAGACGTCACCTGTCAGGTGTCACCTGAACACACACACAGTCAGCTGATGTTTACTGGAGTCAAACAGGAAGTTTTCTTTGGTTTCTGTTCCAGGAAACAAACCAGTTGACCTTTGAGGAGGGAATTTATTGTTTAAGTTTCCAGAAGAAGAAGAAGGAAGTTTATTGTCCCTCATGTGTGGACAAACAGGTGAGTCTCACCTGGTGTGACATCACTGGTAAACATCATCAGATTGTTGGTTTTGTTCATTTATATTTTTCAGGTATTTTGTAGAAACAGTCTTTATGGTGACGGGAAAAATCACAGATTCTGTCTTTAATTTGAATGATTGAAATTAGACTGATTTTTTATTTAATATTGAAATATGATTTATTTTATTATGATATTCAACTGATTGTTAAATTATAATTAATATTATTGATGAACTGAATGATGTCAAATAAAAACCACTGAACAAACTTTAGTTCACTTCCTGAACACTAAAACTCACATTAACATTAATATTAATATTATCATAGACATGAACCCCGTCCACGTCCACGTCCCCGTCCCCGTCCACGTCCACGTCCCCGTCCACGTCCCCGTCCCCGTCCACGTCCACGTCCCCGTCCACGTCCCCGTCCCCGTCCACGTCCACGTCCACGTCCCCGTCCCCGTCCCCGTCCACGTCCACGTCCACGTCCACGTCCACGTCCCCGTCCGCGTCCCTGTCCCCGTCCACGTCCCCGTCCACGTCCACGTCCCTGTCCCCCGTCCACGTCCACGTCCACGTCCACGTCCACGTCCGCGTCCCTGTCCCCGTCCACGTCCCCGTCCACGTCCCCGTCCACGTCCCTGTCCCCGTCCCCCGTCCACGTCCACGTCCACGTCCACGTCCCTGTCCACGTCCCCGTCCCCGTCCCCGTCTCTCACTCTCACACACACAGAGTCAGATAAGAGTGAGATAAACTTCCTGTTTACTGCAGCTGATCAGCTGATGAGGTCACACCCTGCAGCAGCAGGACGCTGATACAGCTGTGACATCATCAGGACTGAAGGTACTGATGGTCGATGTTAGCCACACCCCCTCACCTGATGCTCAGGACCGCCCCCTGGTGACCAACTGAAGAAAGTACAACAAATATTAAAGAAAACTTCTGAAGATATTTACTTTCAACACTGTAATAAAACTTTTTAAATCAAATAAACTTTATAAATTCTATTTTATAACAGAACACTTAACAATAATAATAATAATAATAATGATAATAATAATAATAATAAGACGATTGTGACACATGTCATCACAACAGTTGCTGTCAGTTCTACACAACCTGCAATTTCCTTCAATCAATACAACTTTTCTGCAGATTTGACCAATCATCACCTTCCATCAGTTCAACCAATCAGAGCAGAGTGTTGCACAAACCTCATGTACGGTTCAATGCTTCATTATTTGTTAAATTAAGTTTCAGTATTTTCATTTTGTCACGGAGACTGAAAACAAGATATTTGAGGACGTCATCTTGGACTTTAGATCGACACGTTCTGACATTTTATGGACCAAACAACTAATCAATTAATGGAGAAAATAACTGATTGATGATTGATTGAATTAATTAATCAATATTATACATATGTGTTCTATAATTTTGTGTATTGCTTGAGTTTGAGCTCTAAAAACATTTTTTTTAATTATTTTTTTTAACATTGCCGCCTCAACTTTATTACAAAACAAAAAAAGCTAAAAACATCAATTTTTAGAAGATTTGCTGTGAAATCAGACATTTTAGGCCTCAGATCAGGTTTTAAACACAAACCGATCAGTTCAGACTGATTGATCACTGAAGGGGTCTCCCAGGCACCGCTGCAGGGGCTCTGAGGGACAGACAGGATACAACTGATGTTTACCTGCAGCTGCCAGGTTCAGGTGAGTCTGAAGGTCAAAGATCCTCTATGACAGACAGATGATCCACACGTGACACTGACCTCAGGTCAGTTTACACAGAAACAAACACAGCTGCAGGTTCAAACACTGACCTCTGATCAGTTCATCATCAGACCAGCTGACTCAGGTGTGTACCATCTGGAGTCATGTGTAATACTTTCAGCAGTGGTAACTAATTACAAATACTCAAATTACTGTAATTATTGTGATTTTTCACATTGCAAAAAAAAAAAGAAGAAAAGATAAAATAAAATAATAAATAAAAATGAAAGTAGTGTGTAAACAACTGAAAACATCTGATTTAAAAGTTTAATAAGTGATCAAGTTATTATTTAATCAAATTAAACACATGTTCGATGTTTAATGTGATTTTAACAAAGATGATAAATAAAAGACATAATTTGTACATTTTAGTTTATTCACATTTTAACTGGACACATTTAAAATAACGTGAAAATAATCTATTGATTGATATTGATATTACTGCAGTTTGTTTCTGCTTCCATTTATGATTTATATGTTTCTATTTCTACAATATATTTTTTAGATATTTCTACATTTTTGTATTATTTCTATGTTTAGAAGAAGATGGTAAAGAAAATCAAGATGTTTCTGATTCTAAAGAAAAGTTTGGATTAATAACAAACAGATTCAGTGGATGTGATTGAAAACAGATCAATAAATAATTAGAATGATCTGTTATTGGTGTCGTGTCTCCAGAAAAATAAATAAAGGCTCATTTCTGTTTTTAAACACACACACACACACACACACACACACACACACACACACACACACACAAACACACACACACACAGACACACACACACACACACACAAACACACACACACACACAGACACACACACACACACACACACACACACACACACACAGCTGTGTTTGTGTACTTCAGGGTCATCAGGACAACACAGCGCTGAGATCAGTGGACTCAGCTGTGTTTGAACAGATAAACTGACCTGTTTATTGATTTATTTATTGGATGATTTTCTGACCCAAAGAGCAAAAACTGAAATGAATAAATCAACTTTTTATTTCTGTTTGAACAGAAACTTCAAATCAGTTTGGGGATTTTTCCGAGTTGTTTTTGTTTTTTAGTTTTGGTTCAAGTTTTGAATCTTCTGTGAAGTTTTTTTAGTGGTTTGGAATTTTTTGGTTTTTTTTTTTTTTGGTTTTTTTTTTAACTTTCCTCATGTTTTATTTCTTTTATTAAAGTTAAAAACAAACAGACACAAAGAGACAGAAGCATGAGGACAATATGAGGACAGACGAGGACAAGTGTCTCCCTCTGTGACCTTTGACCTCATTAAAACAAACTGCTTCTCTTTGTCTGTTTTTAAATGTTTTGATTTGATTAAATTCAAGTTGACTTATTATTCTACGTATATGTGCAATAAATAGACTATATTTCTTTATTTTTTTCCACAGTCTTAATATCTGAAATGTCACAAATAATTAGATTTAATTGAATAACTTGATTATTTGTGTTCTGTATATTTTATTGTATTTTATAAACTGTTTTGTTTACATTTTTGTTGTTAATTATCTTTAATATTTTGTTAACAGATCAGCTGTGGAGCCAATAAAGTTTATTGAACCTGAACAGTGCAGTGAAATCAGAGCACGCCTCCTGCTGTTCACTCAGAGTCACTGCAGCTCCTCTCTGACTGAAGGTCAGTGAACGCACCTGTTGTTTTGGACCTATTCTTCAATGGACAAGATTGTGACAGGATCAATCAATCGATTTTCATTATTTTTTGACATTTTATTAAAAAAAAAAAAAAAAAAAAAGTAAATTAAGAAAAGAAAAATGTATTTTATTTCACTTTAATGAAGAAAAATATTTGACTGTAAATCTGTAACTTTGAACAGAGATTCATAATTAAATCTATGATTAGCTGAAACGCAGTTGAATAATTTTAAGAACTTAGTGGTAGGATAAAAA
>NC_139330.1:37500-50000 GCF_056507025.1 Lutjanus erythropterus
CTCGGACGCTAAAATTGACAGAAATGTGAACGGAGTTCGGCGTGAGGGGGTCCGGCTCGGTTCAGATAGACTGTCACAGAGCAGCTGGATGAGATGATGATGATGATGATGATGATCTGCGTCTCATCACAAACAGATGTGATGACGTCATCGTGTTTCTCTGTTGGCGGTTGTTTTGATTGACAGGAGGTCAGAGGTCACCTGACTGTGACATCACGGAGGACTGACCCCATGAACTGACCTCAGCCATGATTAGTTTGACTTCTGGATAATTAACAATTCATAGAGTTAATCTGATTATTATTTTCATGCTATTATTATTTGATTATTAGTGATCGGCTCTTCGTTTTCTCTCTGAATATCAGAATCAGCAGGTTCAGGTGAAATTAAGTTTATAATTGATTAATAACCTGACTAATCAATAATAAATCAGTGAAAACTGTTGGTGTGTGATGATGGTGGAGAGCAGGCAGGATCTCTTCTTCGATGGTGCCGGATTAGACTGCCTATCATATTTTAATTAATTCATTAACTAATTATTGAACTGACATATCAATGAAAACCTGCTGTAGGAGGTTTACCTTCTGACCCTCTGTGGGCCCCTGAGCCACAGGTTGGGAACACATGGATGATCTGACTTAGTATTTCAGGTTGTAAATCTGTGAGCAGGATTGATTGATGGTCATTTTATTGCTTTCCAATCGATCGATCAATTTTTTCTTTCTGTTGAAAGGTTAGAAAACGTCCAGAACCTGAGAACCTATCAGGCTTTCCTGAATTGATCATCAATAAAATTATCATCAATCAATTATTCGATTAATCATTGTTATAAAAAAAATACAATTTTGCTTAAACGAAGTTCTTTTTCTCCTCGATCAATTTTAACTACCATTTTGTTTTTAACTGAACGATGAAATGAGATAAATCCTTTCTGTCAGAAATGTGAAACTTTCGTGTTTCAGCTTCTTAAATGTGACGATTCGCTGCTTTTCTTTGTTTTTTCCGACAGTAAATGAAGAGTCTTCGTGTTCTGGACAAAATAAAACATCTGAAAATATGTTGCATAAAAATAATCACTGCTGTGATTGATGATCAATTAAATTTTAGTCATAATTCTTAATGTATACTGATTTATTGATTAACTGAAAATAGATCAGCCAATATTTTGAGACCTGAAGAATCATTTGTCATTTTTTAAGCGTCATTCTGCTTTAATGAAAGGGTTAATTAAAAGGTTAATGCACATCTCCTCAGAATGATGGGAACTGAAGTCACTTCCTGTTCTTGTTGGTTCTCCTCTCACTTTAATGATTTCTTTTCATTTTTAGGTGTTTTTTGCAAAGAAATTGCAGGATGTTTTCTGTAAAACCTCTTTCTTCCTCTTCCTCAGGTCTGTAGCTGCTCCTCTTCCTCGGTTCAGGTTCAGGATGGAGGACTCGGAGACGGAGCTGGCGGTGTCGGAAACGGACGCCCTGGGCGCAGACTTCATCACAGTGGAGTTGGACACACAGCCCATTGAGTACGTGGTGAAGTGGGCCGAGGTCGGCTCCAAGTTCACCATCTCGTGCGTGAAGAAGGACTCGGACGACCCCGCCGACCTGACGGCCGACCAGCTGAAGATCGAGACGGACGAGGCCTTCTTCGCCCCCTACGAGGAGGTGTACCCGTGTGAGGTGACGGAGCAGAGTGTGGAGATAAAGACGGACTCTGACGAGGATGAGGAGGACGGCGACGAGGAGCACGAGGTGCTGGTGGAGGCGGGGAGCAGCCACCTGGACGGCGAGGTGGACTCGGACCAGGCTGACTTTGAGGCCGACGAGCGCCAGTACCGCTGCAGCTACTGTGGGAAGTGTTACAGCCACGCCTCCAGCCTGTACCGCCACCAGCAGACTCACACGGGCAAGAGCGGCGGAGCGGTGCCGCCCGCCAAACGGGCACTGGAGCCCACGCATCAGGAGGCACGCTACACCTGCCCTCACTGTGGGATGAGCTTCAAAGGCAGCAGGTGGGTACTCACTGCTGTAGCCTAGCAACAGCAACTGTTTGATCAGTCACTCATCTCTAATTATTTTATTGATTAATGATCAATCAATTTATCAGTACAAATGGATTCTTTAACTTCGCTGTGTCAACATAGCGTCTTTTTCTGAGCGCCAGCATCATTTTTAAGTTGTTCCCAACGACCTGAAAGTGTCTGCGGCAAGTTTCAGTTGTTTTTTATCTGCATCGTCGTACGCCGATCAAAGATCAAACATCATGACTGTAAACAAAGCGAGTCTCTAAATCACCACAAAACTAACAGTGATGGAAGCAGAGAAGAGCTTTAGAAACGGAGCGCAGCTGACGCGCCGCAGACGCGCCGCAGACGCTTCATCAGAGCTCGCCGCGGCGCTCAGGACAGCTGACACGCCGTCAGACGCTTCATCAGAGCTCGCCGCGGCGCTCAGGACAGCTGACGCGCCGTCAGACGCTTCGTCAGAGCGCGCCGCGGCGCTCAGGACAGAGCACGCCGTGGCGCTCAGGACAGCTGACGCGCCGTCAGACGCTTCATCAGAGCTCGCCGTGGCGCTCAGGACAGCTGAGTCTTGTTTCTGTCTCTGACTGGCTCAGATTGTTGTTGTTATGGAAAGAATCACTACAGTCAGAGATTTTTTTAAAGAGGAAGAGACGTTTGGTTTAAACAGAAACAGCTGATTTATTGATCTGAACAAACTCTCCAGAATCCTTCATCATCATCATCATCATCATCATCATCATCATCATCATCAGCTTCATTCAAACTTTACAGAAATGAAATAAAACTCAACAAGTCTTAGTTTGTGTTTCCAACCATCACCTCTGGTTTGAATCCTCGGATCATCAGAGGAGCACCGTGTGTCTGAACAGGTGATTTTACACCTGAACTGAACGACTCTGATGTTTTCGTCACAGATGATGAAGTCGGATCTATGTCACGTCTGTCTGTGTATCAGGCTAAAAACAAGACCTACCTAAAAGCAGCCAACTGTAATTTGATTACAGTTACTGAGGTAACTGTAATCAGATTACAGTTACTGATCAGATGATGTTGATTACATCTGCTCTTTGCTCAGTGACCTCTGACCTCTGTTTTGTTTCCTCAGTCAGTCAGTAAAGTTTTTTTAACGTGTTATTTCCTGTGTTTACCTGTCAGGATGTTGGGAAGTCACCTGCGGCTGCACGGGAAGCGGCGGATCCACCCCTGCAACATCTGCGGGAAGGAGTTTAATCACAGCTCCAGCCTGTCTCGCCATCGCCTCATCCACAAGAAAGGAAAAGGGCTCCCCAAAGACGTGACCCTTGGCCCCAACATGGCCGCCCTGCGCCACTCGCTGAAGGTCGCTGGCAAGAACAAGAAGCCCAAGAGGCAGCAGCCGCCACCGCAGCAGCAGCACGTGGCGACGGCCGCCATCATCCAGACTGCGGGCGGGGATAAGTTCTATGCCTGCCCGCAGTGCGACATGAGCTTCAGGACGTCGACGCAGCTGTCCAAACATCAGGTGACCCACGTCAAGGAGCTGCTGGACAACTACACGCCAGGCAAGGAGAACCTCGCCGAGACCTCATCTGACCTCAAGATCCGCTTGAAGCTCTGCTCCCGTGACAAGCCCAACTTCTACACCCTCTGCAAGAAGAACCGCCGCCGCCGGGGCGGCCGGGCCACGAAACGGGGCCCGGCCATCTCCGAGGAGGAGGAGGGAGGCGGTGTAGGAGGAGCAGCAGGAGGAGGAACCGGGCGTCACGGCTGCAGCCAGTGTGGGAAGAGGTTCAGCCACGCCTCCAGCCTGGCGCGGCACCAGCAGACCCACAGAGTGGTGGACGGCGGCGGTGGCGGGCGGGTGAAGCTGCCACAGCATCAGAAGCAGCTTCTCGTCAAGACTGGACTCCCCGTCACCAAGACCAAGACCTACACCTGCGCGGCGTGCAACAAGACCTTCATGCACTCGTCGAGCTTCTCGCGCCACAAGAAGGCCCACCTGGAGGAGGAGCAGCGTGCTCACGCTGCGGCGGCTGCCAAGCGCCGGAAGAGAGTCGTCCTGGACGAGACCGCTCCGCTGGAGTCCGACTCAGAGTGACATCACCCGGCTCTGGACTGGGATTGAACCGATTCGGTTCTGAATCAGCACTGACTGGTTCTGTTTGTCCAAGTTCTCGGGAACTGGAACTGGTTCTTCTTCTCTGGTGTAGATAGCAACAGGACATCCATATATGGTCGTATGAGGGGGGACCTCCACATACGGTCGTATCCATATATGGTCATAACTGACCGTTAGCTAATTGCTCTTAAGGGTGGGATTAGATTTAAAGTTTTGCCCCGCCCCCTGCTCCTGGCCCCGCCCACAGCCCCGCCCCTCCTCCACCTGTCTGCACACGGACGCTGTTCGCTTTCATTCAGCCCTCGCTACACTCCATCCCCCATCAGCCACCTGGGGACAGAGCTGGGAGTCTGTTTCCCATCAGCCTTGGCACCTGTAAATCTGATCTCAGCACACAGAGCATGATGGGAAATCGAGTCTCTACAGGAAATAAAACCTTCAGTTTAAATCTGAGCCGAGGTCAAACGCTGTGGAAGTTTATTAACGACAAAACTCGTCTTTTTTAAACAACCCTTTAAAAAAAAAACATAAAAGAAACCCCGCCTCCTCTGGTCCCTCTTTAAATCTTATTGGTCCACAGTTTAGTTGAATCTGCCGGCAGAGAAAATCATCGTCACGTTAGGAAAATAAAATGTTTTTCTGAGATTAATAAGAGTAAAAATCTTTTAGTTTCCTCAAAATTTCGTAATTTGAGATTTATTTTATTCGGTTCCTGTCACAAATATTTTTTTCACTCATCTCTCAATCTGTTCTGTTGAGTTCTGAGGAAATGTCTGAAATGATCCTTAAATTTATTGATTATTTTCCCTAATCTAACATCTAATGAATATTTTTTATTGATTCTTGAGATCATCATTTTTTTCTGTCCACAATCAAAAAGCATTCACAAAAAAACATCATCTGTGAAAAGCTGAACACAGAGAATGGAACCGAATGATGTATTGATTGATTGATTCTCTGATCGATTCGACCCGACGTGAAAATCATTCAAATCTTCTGTTTCTGAATAAAAATAATAAAAAGTTAGTTTTGCCGTCAGTAAACCTCCGTACAGCGACTCCTCCGCTTGTTTCCTTGTTCGTTTGCTTTCCTCTGATGTCACCGCCCAGTTCCTTCCTGGTTTTTGACCCGAGTGATTTTGATTGGCTGAAGTTCTTCTCGGCACAGCGTTCTGATTGGTTGACTGCGTCACAGTTTTGATGTTTTTAAAAAGCTTAAAATGTGAAATCCGAGCGGACGAGCTGATTGGTTGGAGCTCCACATTAATGTTTGCATGAAGACTATAACCTGCAGCTAGTCGGCCATATTTGTAGTTTTTCAGCCGTGTGTGTGTGCGCGTGTGTTTGATGAGCGATCTGCAGCGTCTGGCGTTTGGATTTCTCGTTTTAGCAGCAGACGGTCGTGTTGTGGAGGTCGAAGGGGAAACTGCACTACTTATTTATGAATTTGGAACAATGTTGTAATATATAATAAATATAAATAAATAAATGGTATTTAAATGTGATTCACACTTTAAAAAAAATACAAAAAAAAACAAAAAAAAACAAAAGAGCATCACCCGGCTGCCCTCGTTAGCGTAGCAACACCACCACCACCCTCATTGTTTAGTATCAGCATCATCCACAGCAGCAGACAGGAAATGACTCAGACAGATGTCCAATTTTAAAAGTAAAAGCCTCCAGATCAATTGTGAGAATTAAAAACTGAGATTTACAAAAAAAAAACGAAAATAAAACAGAAATACAAACAGTTCAAACGCAAAGCAGCTGCTTCCAAAAACATCATTTATCAATCAAACAGATGATTGACTCTTCCTGAACCTGTGGCTGCAGCACCTGTGAAAGATGCGTTTCCACCTACAGTACCTGGAACTACTTTACAAGGAACTAAAAGGTTCCTTGGGCCCGTCTTTGTTTCACTGAGGTCTGAAGATTCAGCATCTGTGCACACAACTTTACAACAACATGACCATATATGGTCAGGCAGAATCATCGGTGTCATCTGTGACTTCATGTTGACATGTTGAAGCACAACGAACAAAAACAAAACTGGTCTGCGGCTTCAGATTTTTTAATTTCTTTAAAAATTCATAAAGTTCTAAAACCAGAGCAGGAACATTTTCTGGGCACAAAATAATTTAGATCCTGGGTCCTGCAGTGGAAACTGAGCTGCATATATGGCCACATTTTAAGTTAGCTAATGGTAGCAAAATGTTAGCACTAAATAACTGGCTAGTTAATCTACATCAGTGATTAGCTACGTAGTTAGCTAGGATTTTGCCAAGATTAACCATCAGATGTAACTAGCGAGCTAATCTACATCAGTTGTTTGCTAGTTACTTAGATTTGATGGCCAATGTTAGCAAAACGCTTGTTAACTAGTTAATTAATCTACGCCGGCAGTTAGCGACCTAGTTAGCTAGCATCTTGCCAACATAAACCATGAGCTGTAACTAGCTAGCTAGCTTACATTAATTCTTAGCTAAAACATTAGCCAACAGATGTACTGGCCAATGGTTGATTAGCTCGCTATCTGGGTAGTGTTGTGCTAGCATTAGCTAACTTTAGATGAGGCTGTAGATGCGTACGTGTCCTTCCTGGTCGTCCAGCAGCGTCTTTGAATCGTCTTCAGCATGAATTTTCTTTTCTTCACAGTCGAGTCGCGCACAGAGCAGATCTGATGACAGGAAACAGGAAACGGGAAGAGACAAAGCTGACCAAGGTTCCCCCAGGTACAAAGTTTGCTCAACTGTTATTGGAGCACAGAGCCAAAAGGGGCGGGACTTAGTGGGATTGTGATGGACGTGTGTCTCATGAAAGGACTGATCTGATTGGTCGATCCTCGGAGGTCATGAAAGACTCAAACGGACGTCTCGGACCAAACGTGGATGAGTTTTTCCTCGGTGACAGACGGAGCAGCTTCAGCCAAAATAAAACCTGGACCCTGAACTCCGCCCCCCACCCTCCCCTCCCATCACCTTCTGTTTCCTGCTCGTCGAGCCGCCGGCGCCGTCTGTCCGTCTGGCGGTGAACACTTTGAGTTTGTGAATAACATTTGACTGTGTGAATTGGATTTGTCCTAATTTCATGGTGACTTATTTATAGGTGTGAATAGGCAGCAGAGGGCTGCGCTACAAACCTCCCTGAGAAAAAAACAAAACAAAAAGAAGCTCCTCCTCCTCCTCTTCCTCCTCCTCCTCCTCCTCTTCCTCCTCCTCTTCCTCCTCCTCCTCCTCTTCCTCCTCCCCCTCCTCCTCCTCTTCTTCCTCCTCCTCCTCCTCCTCCTCTTCCTCCTCCCCCTCCTCCTCCTCCTCTTCTTCTTCCTCCTCCTCCTCGTCCTCCTCCTCCTCGTCCTCTTCTTCCTCCTCCTCCTCCTCTTCCTCCTCCTCCTCTTCCTCCTCCTCCTCCTCCTCCTCCTCTTCCTCCTCCTCCTCCTCCTCTTCCTCCTCCTCCTCCTCCTCCTCTTCTTCCTCCTCTTCCTCCTCCTCGTCCTCCTCCTCCTCGTCCTCTTCTTCCTCCTCCTCCTCCTCCTCCTCCTCCTCCTCTTCCTCCTCCTCCTCCTCCTCTTCCTCCTCCTCCTCCTCCTCCTCCTCCTCCTCCTCCTCCTCCTCCTCCTCTTCTTCTTCCTCCTCCTCCTCTTCTTCCTCCTCCTCTTCCTCCTCCTCCTCCTCGTCCTCCTCCTCCTCTTCTTCTTCCTCCTCCTCTTCTTCTTCCTCTTCTTCTTCCTCGTCCTCCTCCTCCTCCTCCTCCTCCTCTTCTTCCTCCTCCTCCTCCTCCTCCTCCTCCTCCTCCTCTTCCTCCTCCTCCTCCTCCTCCTCCTCCTCCTCTTCCTCCTCCTCCTCCTCCTCCTCCTCTTCCTCCTCCTCCTCCTCCTCCTCCTCCTCCTCCTCCTCCTCCTCCTCGTCCCGCTCTTCATCCTTCTGGTTTGTGTTTCCTCGGTTCCGGGCCTCACAGCTGCTGTTCTCCTCTGTTCCACCATGTTGTGTTGGTTTGTTTTCTTTGGTTCGTGGTTCCAGCGAAGCTTCACCTGCAGATAGAAGGTTGTTCGTCATTGTATCGTGTTTGCCAATAGAATAAAAACACCGTTGACATGTTTTGTCTTGCGTTTTGTAATAAACCTTTAAAAAAAAACGTCCTTCTGTTTGTCTTCAGTCAACCTGCTTCTCGTGTGTCAACAAAAGTCTCTGACTCTATCAGTAGTGGAAAGTACTGAACAACTGTACTCAAGTACTATTACATTACTGAAATATTACTTAACTACAGATTGAAGAAGTAACTGTTTCATGTGTGCGTCTGGTTTAATCAGCCTGTTTGATCAGATGACTGCAAAAATAGAGATGGATTCAAATCGTTGTCCTACTTAGTATTTAATTATGATTTTAAAAGAGTAAAATAAAATTGATAGATGCATAAATAGTTTATAGGTGATGTTTGGAGGTGTTAGTTAATCAGACCGTCCAGGAAGTTGTGATGTTGTGATCAATTCAACCAATCCCTGTGAATTCTGTGCAATTTTTGCACTTTTGTCTAAACTCTGAAACTTCTCCACTAATTTGACCGATCATCCTCCACAAACATCTCGTCCTTCTCAGTGAACCGACTCGGTGTTTTGTTTTCATGGGTCATAAAAAGTCTTAATGTTAAAAATTTAAATTTCAGGCCTTAAAAAGTTTTAAATACGTTGGGATTTTTGATGCGAGGTCATAAATAATGTCACGTTTTAAAATGATTCGCTTGTTTATTCGTTGGTTCCATCATCGTCTTGCTGACGGCGACATTCATTCGTTCCTTTTGTTGTAGTTCTGTCTGGGGAATTCCAGAATTACAGAGTCCATGCTGTTCGTCCATGCTGACTTCCTGGAAGGAATTAATCGCCGGACATCTACAGAAACCCACCAACGCCAAAGAGTACTGCGGTAGACGGGCTCCGGTCACAGTATCAACAGAGAAGGATGGAGAAATGACTTTTGATGAAGTCTGGCTCGATGATGATGCATTTAAAACCTGGCTTAAGGTTATAAATTTAAGTCATAATGGACATAAAAAGTCTTAAATTTCTGTGACTGAAACCTGCAGAAACCCTGATTTATAATATTTTTTATTTTGTCATGGATTCTGAAAAGAACACATTTGTTCTTTTTGTGTAAAACCCCTCAGGTGACCTTTACGTTCACACATGAAGCAGACTTTTATAACTTCTGTAACTCTGAGTCTTTTTGGTGACAGAACATTCAAAGCACAACGTGATTCTGTTTTATTTTCCCTGAACAAGTTGTGTTTGATTTTTAACTTTATTTTGACCAAAGAAATCCAAAGAACCCTGAAAATGACTGCAGAGTGGATGAGCAGAGGGTCACGGTTCATGTAGACTGTCCCCGTAGTCTCCAGACTACATCAAACAGTCCGTCCTTTGTAAGAGCAGCTGCAGTCTGAACTGAAAGTAAAGAGACAAAGACTGAGATTTGTAACACATCATGTCAGCCAATCAATATTCACACCTGATCACTCAGTGATCAATGTGTGAAGATTGGGTTCAGTAATAATCAGAGGTGTTTGTAGTGTTGCAGCTGCTCGCTGTGACCACAAGAGGGCAGCAAACATGCGCATGTGTCCAACAGCAGGAGGATGCAACACATTTCAGCAGTGGTGGGATGTAACTAACTACTTTTACTCAAGTACTGTACAGAAGTACAGATGTGAGATATAAAACGGAGAAAACTGTGAAACGAGTGAAAGCAGAGATAAAAATCCTGTATGTAAAATAAATATCAGTGTTTCTATCAGTTTCCAGGAGCAGAAAGAAAAGTCCAGCTGTGTCCAGGAGCAGAGACCTGTTTGACTTCAGACAGATGTTCTTATGATCTCATGTAAGTAATTATTAATTGAAACAAACTGTAAATTAAAACAGATGGGTTTGCTGTTATGATCCTCGATCATGACATATTAGAGAATGAATCATCTATCATTCACATCGTTTGCAGTTAGTTTTCGTTATGATCATGAAAGAACACAGCTGTTGTCGACGTGTTTAAGAATCATTAGATCTGATTAGATTACATCAGATTAACCTTTATTGTGTCCCTTAAGGAGAAATTTGTCGAGGACATTTCAGAGAACACATGACTTGACCACACACACGTACAATCAAATTGTAGGAAACACCATTGATTCCCAGTGAAGTGCAAAAAAGAACTGGACCTGATTCTTATTGTTTCTGCTCAGAGGAGCAGTCAGTCACCCAACAAACCTGGACTGTTCACAAACACACTGCAGCTACTTTTGTTATGTACCTTTTGATTCATTCATTGTCCGTAAACGTTTATCCCTGAAGGGTCGGTGGGGTCTGGAGCCCACCTCAACTACGCTGGGCGAGAGTCGGGCCACATGCACCTGTTCATACCAGTTTCCATGCTGCGCTTTTGAGTCCAGCGTGTCGTCGGTTTGTCCACCATGGTTCTGACGTTTGGTTCCATGATGTTAGTTTGATCATGTCATTCACTGAATTCTCTGTTCCAGCTACTGGAGGAGAACCTTAAAGAGAAGATGAGGAGGTATTGGACAGTCAGGATGCAGAGCAGAGGAAGATCACACTGCACTTCCTGAGGACGATGAAGCAGGAGGAGCTGGCTGACCGTCTGCAGAGCAGTAAGAGGATTTCTTCAAAGATTTAACAAACTCAGTCATGAGACAGAGAAGAATGTGTTTGTATATATACACTGATGAAGTCAAATGATGAAATACTTGTTTGTGTTCATTCAGGATATGTTGCTCCAGTCTGTTTCCATCAGAATTTTAAATCTAACCTGAAGAAGAAGTTCCAGTTTGTGTTTGAGGGGATTTCTAAAGCAGGAAACCCTAAAACCCCTCTGAACCAGATCTACACAGAGCTCTACATCACAGAGGGAGGGGCTTCAGAGGTCAATGATGAACATGAGGTCAGACAGATTGAAACAGCATCCAGGAAACCAGACAGACCAGAAACAACAATCAGACATGAAGACATCTTTAAACCCTCACCTGAAAGAGATGGACCAATCAGAACAGTGATGACAAAGGGAGTGGCTGGCATCGGGAAAACAGTCTTAACACAGAAGTTCACTCTGGACTGGACTGAAGACAAAACCAACCAGGACATACAGTTCATGTTTCCATTCACTTTCAGAGAGCTGAATGTGCTGAAAGAGAAAAAGTTCAGTTTGGTGGAACTTGTTCATCTCTTCTTCACTGAAACCAAAGAAGCAGGAATCTGCAGGTTTGAAGAGTCCAGGTTGTGTTCATCTTTGATGGTCTGGATGAGAGTCGACTTCCTCTGGACTTCCTATCGCTGCCAAAAAAAAGTCTTCAAGGAAAAGAAAGAATTTAATAGTTGGGGATCCAGACAGATTTCCCCCCTTTTTTGGCCAAAAATGTCTCTTTTGATTGTAAAGGTTGCAGAGACCTGGACTACAGGAAGAAATGAAAATAATATACCATGAATAAGTGAAAATATTGATCTGTCGTCACCCAGCCAATAAGAAGAATCTCTACAGAAAATCAACTGATTTATAACAGAGAATAACAAACCTGTATATTACAGTGATGTAACGTCAGTGTTTACATAATGACAGATGACATGTGGTCTGACTCTCCTCCTCCTGTTACAGTGGAACCTGCTGGAGTCTGATGGTTGAAACAAGGTTTAAGGGAATGTAAGGAAACATTCAAGCGTCTTCAACGTTATAAAAGTGTCAGTAAATTAACATGATGGATTAACAACTGCAGCTGAAACGTGTCTCGTTCTGTCCATCACAACAAAAACATCAGACTGTCTGACAACAAAAGGACGATGACACATGTTGAGGAGGATCAGTCTCATCCTGATCATCCAGACAGGTTTGACCACTGGCCTCAGCTGCTGTGTAGAACTGGTCTGACTGGTCTCTGTTACTGGGAGGTGGACTGGACTGGACTGGACTGGACTGGACTGGTTCATATAGCAGTGACTTACAGACGAATCAGCAGGAGAGGAAACAGCTGATTGTGAGTTTGGAGAGAAACATCAGTCCTGGAGTCTGAGATGCTCCAAAGGTGGTAAATCTGTCTGTCACAGTGACAGAGAGACGTCCTCCTCCTCGTCTTCCTCCTCCTCCTCCTCCTTCTTCCTCCTCCTCCTCCTCCTCCTCCTCCTCCTCGTCTTCTTCCTTCTCCTCCTCCTCGTCTTCTTCCTCCTCCTCCTCCTCCTCCTCCTGTGTATGGTTATATGAATGTATGCATGGTCATAAGTATGTATGTATGTATGTATGTATGTATGTATGGTCATATATATGTATGTATGCATGGTCATATGTATGTATGTATGTATGTATATATGTATGTATGGTCATATGTATGTATCTATGTATGTATG
>NC_139330.1:60000-82500 GCF_056507025.1 Lutjanus erythropterus
CATATGTATGTATGTATTTATGCTCATATGTATGTATGTATGTATTTATGTATGTATGTATGTATGGTCACATGTATGTATGTATGTATGCATGGTCATATGTATGTATGGTCATATGTATGTATGGTCATATGTATGCATGTATGATCATAAGTATGTATGTATGTATGTATGTATGTATGGTCATATGTATATATGGTCATATGTATGCATGTATGATCATAAGTATGTATGTATGTATGTATGCATGGTCATATGTATGTATGGTCATATGTATGTATGGTCATATGTATGCATGTATGATCATAAGTATGTATGTATGTATGTATGCATGGTCATATGTATGTATGGTCATATGTATGTATGTATTCTCATATGTATGTATGTATGTATGTATGTATGTATGTATGTATGTATGTATGTATGTATGGTCATATGTATGTATGTATTTATGCTCATATGTATGTATGTATGTATTTATGTATGTATGTATGTATGTATGGTCACATGTATGTATGTATGCATGGTCATATGTATGTATGGTCATATGTATGTATGGTCATATGTATGCATGTATGATCATAAGTATGTATGTATGTATGTATGTATGGTCATATGTATATATGGTCATATGTATGCATGTATGATCATAAGTATGTATGTATGTATGTATGCATGGTCATATGTATATATGGTCATATGTATATATGTATGTATGTATGGTCATATGTATGTATGCTCATTTCAATCAGGAGAGACTAAGAGTAAAAGAGAAATGGTTTATTGGCACATGCATGATATATGAAACATGAACAGTCTTTGGCGGTTAGACCCCAATGAGGTGAAACAATATGTAAATATAAATGGGGGTGATGAAGCTGTAGTGAAGAGAACCCCCCCGGGGTCTAGACACTGGTGGTGGTGGTGATGATGAGGTGCAAAGCAGAGACTGGTGAGGTGAAGTGGCTCTGGACTCCTGCTGCCTGGACCTGAAGGCTGGAGGAGAGGGCGTCAGGGAGGATCGAGGTGAACATCTTCTGCTACCTGGGTCCAGTGACTGGAGGAGAGAGGGGTGGAGGAGGGTCGCGCGATTGACTGAATGACAACTGATGGAGCAAAGACAGAGGCGATTTAAAGATTTGGCAGCAGCAAATTGACTGGCTATCGCGACCGTGGCAAAATCTGAATGGATGGTAAAGACGAAGGTGAACGCCCACAAACAGCTGATTACAGGGAATAGGAGGAGAGAGGCGGAGTAAAGGAAAGTTGTGAATGAAGGCAGCGTAATAGAAGGTCTTCCTGATTGAACTTACGCTGAGCTACATATGTATGTATGGTCATATGACTGTATGTATGTATGTATGTATGCTCATATGTATGTATGTATGTATTTATGCTCATATGTATGTATGTATGTATGTATGTATGTTCATATGTATGTATGTATGTATGTATGTGTATGTATGGTCATATCCCTCTATGGTACACATTATGATGCCAGTGAGGGAAATGTGTTTTTATGTCTCAAAATAGACTAAATAAACATAATCTGAACAAATTTAATTTTAATTTTAATTTTTATTTTTGGAAGTTTTTGGGGTTCGTTGCCTGTAGGCAACATTGTACCATAATGGTGCATAAGTGAAAAAGAACGTTCCTTTTCCAATTTGAACATTGTTTATTTCATAAACATATGCAAAAATATTCAATAACATCAAGAAGTCACAATTCATTTTAAATTTTAAATTAAAAAGAATTATAAAAAGAATTTATATATATATGTATGTATGTATGTATGTATGTATGGTCATATGTATGTATGTATGTATGTATGTATGGTCATATGTATGTATGCATGGTCATATGTATGTATGTATTCTCATATGTATGTATGTATGTGTGTATGTATGTATGGTCATATGTATGTATGTATGTATGCATGTATGCTCATATGTATGTATGTATGTATGCATGGTCATATGTATGTATGTATGTGTGTATGTATGTATGGTCATATGAATGTATGTATGTGTGTATGTATGTATGGTAATATGTATGTATGGTAATATGTATGTATGTATGTATGTATGTATGGTCATATGTATGCATGTATGGTCATAAGTATGTATGTATGTATGTATGTATGTATGTATGTATGTATGTATATATGTATGTATGTATGCTCATATGTATGTATGTATGCATGTATGGTCATATGTATGTATGTATGTATGCATGTATGGTCATATGTATGTATGTATGTATGTATGCATGGTCATATGTATGACCATATGTATGTATGTATGTTTGTATGTATGTATGTATAGTCATATGAATGTATGCATGGTCATATGTATGTACGTATGTATGTATGTATGGTCACATGTATCTATGTATGCATGGTCATATGTATGTATGTATGTATGCATGTATGCTCATATGTATGTATGTTTGTATGCATGGTCATATGTATGTATGTATTTATGCTCATATGTATGTATGTATGTGTGCTCATATGTATGTATGTATTTATGCTCATATGTATATATGTATGTATGCTCATATGTATTTATGTATGTATGTATGTATGTATGTATGTATGTATGCATGTATGCTCATATGTATGTATGTTCATATGTATGTATGTATGTATGCTCATATGTATGTAAGTATGTATGCTCATATGTATGTATGTATGTATTTATGCTCATATGTATTTATGTATGTATGTATGTATGTATGGTCATATGTATGTATGTATGTATGTATGCATGCTCATATGTATGTATGTATGTATGGTCATATGAATGTATGCATGTATGTATGTATGTATGGTCATATGTATGTATGTATGGTCATAAGTATGTATGTATGTATGGTCATATCCCTCTATGGTACACATTATGATGCCAGTGAGGGAAATGTGTTTTTATGTCTCAAAATAGACTAAATAAACATAATCTGAACAAATTTTATTTTTATTTTTATTTTTGGAAGTTTTTGGGGTTCGTTGCCTGTAGGCAACATTGTACCATAATGGTGCATAAGTGAAAAAGAACGTTCCTTTTCCAATTTGAACATTGTTTATTTCATAAACACATGCAAAAATATTCAATAACATCAAGAAGTCACAATTAAAAAGAATTATAAAAAAGAATTTATATATATATGTATGTATGTATGTATGTATGTATGGTCATATATATGTATGTATGTATGGTCATATGTATGTATGTATGTATGTATGGTCATATGTATGTATGCATGGTCATATGTATGTATGTATGCTCATATGTATGTATGTATGTGTGTATGTATGTATGGTCATATGTATGTATGTATGTATATATGCTCATATGTATGTATGGTCATATGTATGTACGTATGTATGTATGTATGGTCATATATATGTATGTATGTATGGTCATATGTATGTATGTATGTATGCATGGTCATATGTATGTATGTATTCTCATATGTATGTATGTATGTGTGTATGTATGTATGGTCATATGTATGTATGTATGTATATATGCTCATATGTATGTATGGTCATATGTATGTACGTATGTATGTATGTATGGTCATATATATGTATGTATGTATGGTCATATGTATGTATGTATGTATGCATGGTCATATGTATGTATGTATTCTCATATGTATGTATGTATGTGTGTATGTATGTATGGTCATATGTATGTATGTATGTATATATGCTCATATGTATGTATGGTCATATGTATGTACGTATGTATGTATGTATGGTCATATATATGTATGTATGTATTCTCATATGTATGTATGTATGTATGTGTGTATGTATGTATGGTCATATGAATGTATGCATGGTCGTATGTGTGTATGTATGTATGGTCATATGAATGTATGCATGGTCATATGTATGTATGTATGTATGTATGTATGCATGTATGGTCATAAGTATGTATGTATGTATGTATGTATGTATGGTCATATGTATGTATGTATGCATGGTCATATGTATGTATGTATGTGTGTATGTATTTATGTATGCTCATATGTATGTATGTATGTATGTATGTATGTATGTATGTATGTATATATGTATGTATGTATGCTCATATGTATGTATGTATGTATGTATGCATGTTTGGTCATATGTATGTATGTATGTATGTATGTATGTATGTATGTATGTATGTATATATGTATGTATGTATGCTCATATGTATGTATGTATGTATGCATGTTTGGTCATATGTATGTATGTATGTCTGTATGTATGTATAGTCATATGAATGTATGCATGGTAATATGTATGTATGCTCATATGTATGTATGTATGTATGCTCATATGTATATATGTATGTATGCTCATATGTATATATGTATGTATGCTCATATGTATTTATGTATGTATGTATGTATGTATGTATGTATGTATGTATGGTCATATGTATGTATGTATGTATGTATGTATGTATGTATGTATATATGTATGTATGCTCATATGTATTTATGTATGTATGTATGTATGTATGTATGTATGTATGTATGTATATATGGTCATAAGTATGTATGTATGTATGTATGTATGCATGTATGCTCATATGTATGTATGTATGTATGTATGTATGTATGTATGTACGGTCATATGTATGTATGTATGTATGTATGTATGTTCATATGTATGTATGTATGTATGTATGTATGTATGGTCATAAGTATGTATGTATGTATGGTCATATCCCTCTATGGTACACATTATGATGCCAGTGAGGGAAATGTGTTTTTATGTCTCAAAATAGACTAAATAAACATAATCTGAAGAAATTTAATTTTTATTTTTATTTTTATTTTTGGAAGTTTTTGGGGTTCGTTGCCTGTAGGCAACATTGTACCATAATGGTGCATAAGTGAAAAAGAACGTTCCTTTTCCAATTTGAACATTGTTTATTTCATAAACATATGCAAAAATATTCAATAACATCAAGAAGTCACAATTCATTTTAAATTTTAAATTAAAAAGAATTATAAAAAGAATTTAACAAAGAATAACAAAACTCTGTGTATGAGAGTGACTTAATGTTAATGTTTGCATGCCAAAAGATCATGTGTTGGTCTGACAACCCCCCCCCCCCCCCCCTAAAAATGTCTTTCAGGGTGGAGCCTGCTGGAGCTCGATGGTTGAGGCCTGGTCTTAGGAAGTGTGAGTGAGAAAACAAAGCATCACACATTCAACCATCTTCAAACTGTGACATCACACTTTCAGTCAATGAATAAATGATAGATTAACTTGGATTATATGTCGTGTGGTTATGTGAGGTACTTATTAGTCAGTGTATCACCTACAATAGATGGTGGTCGACGCTCCCAGTTTGAAGAAGAAGCAAATTTTATTTTTGCTACTGGGGCCCACAAAACTAATGACAATAAAATCATAACAAAAATGCATCGTATTCCACTGGTTTCCACTTGAGCTGTGTTTGTGTATCAGGAAGAAAATCACCCAACATCTGGAAAATAGCTAAAATTACAATTTGTAAGGTAGACAGGATGAATGTCTAATATGATCAAATTCATGAATTCATGCTCGATTGAACATAGGATCATAAAAATACAGTTTTTATGGATTTACACTGAGCTGTTTTTTTTAGTGTCTGTATTTTGGACACACACACACACACACACACACACACACACACACACACACACACACACACACCCTTATTTCTCCAAACACACATATACAGTACATTATGCCATCACTGAGTACACAGAGCATTTTACTTGAAATTATATGTACAGTTCTGTATTGTAAAAATTCTGTATCCAAAAAAATACTTTAATTGAAACCAATGGCATAAGAGAGAAAATGGCGCCATCTAGTGAAAAAACCAAATAAATTATACATTTCGAGGCATAAGTGCAGAGAAGCAAAAGAATTTGACAAAAATCTTGTTTCAGTGATCTGTCAGCAGGAAGTCAAAAACTGTGCTATTAATGGAAGTCAGTGGTCCAAAACTGGACTCTAGAGGTAAATTAAGTTGGTAATTGAGTACACAGTGTATTTTAAGATTCATATAGGAGACGAGGTTAAAATTTCAAAACATGATTAAAAAACATTAGTCTTTGCCAGGAATTATGACACATTCATGAGCACAGCCTCAACAGCTGTTCAATGAAAACTCAAATGGTCCAAAAATAAACCCAGAATGCACAGAGAGTTAAATGAACACTTTACATTACTGTCAGACAGAAACTACTGTTATATAAGACAAATATCACCTCCTCCAAGGTTGTTGACTGGTATCTACTGTATGTAATATACTGACTGTATATACTTATGGATAAATACGTCATACAACCACATTTCAACTAATCAGAAGTAGCTCTTTAACGTTGTGTCGTCTTTTCTTCATCAGATTCCTGTGAACTCAAACACAGTGAAAGGAAACATCAGACTGTCTGACAACAAAAGGACGATGACACATGTTGAGGAGGATCAGTCTCATCCTGATCATCCAGACAGGTTTGACCACTGTCCTCAGCTGCTGTGTAGAACTGGTCTGACTGGTCTCTGTTACTGGGAGGTGGACTGGACTGGACTGGACTGGACGGGTTCATATATCAGTGACTTACAGAGGAATCAGCAGGAGAGGAAATGGATATGACTGTTTGTTTGGACGGAACGATCAGTCCTGGAGTCTCGTCTGCTCTGATACTATTGGTTACTCTGTCTGGCACAATAACAAAGCAACATACATCACCACCTCCTCCTCTTCCTCCTCCTCGTCTTCCTCCTCCTCCTCATCCTCCTCCTCATCTTCTTTCTCCTCCTCCTCCTCCTTCTGTGATGTTTTGGAGGAAATAAATTCCTGATGAGTAAAAATTTGTCAAATTTGTCTCCTGACATCTTCACAGCAGAAATAGATTGAATCGTCTGTCAAACGGCTGAGAATTATTCACTTTAAGGCTCCAGAGATGAAGAGTCTAAGGTGCTTAGTCAAGTTCAGATAGAACTTAAACCGTTTTATGTCTTCAAAAAGACAGCTGATGGAAAAGGGGCGTGTTTTATACTGGGACCAGTATAGAGAGTGTGACTCCCAGTCCAAACCATTTCACTGAGACGTTACATAAACTAGCTGTTCTTTTTTGACTCACAGGTTTAGCCTGATTGTCTTAATGACCTCTCAGTTAATCTGATCTAATCTGAATTCTGCCCAACAACAGGCTACGAGGAGACATGGGATTGGTCAGCTGAGCAGCTGCAGGGTCTCTGTGGGTCCGAATGTGATATAAAAACCTGTAAAACTGTAACTGAGTCCATATGAGACCACATCATTATGAAAAAGCAACAACAGCTACTCACCTGGCTGCTTGTTGAACAAACTTGATTCTGTTAGCTGCTCTGTGTCTGAACAGACAGAATAAACTGAGTGTGACTGAATACATGAGTCTAACTGCACAATCAGAAACAACATGTGGATAAACTTTAGGTTAAAAACCAGTGAACTTGTCCTTTAAAGGACTTGGACATGGCCCCTCCCCCTCAGGCCCCCCGGGGTGTCTCCCTGCGTCATGGCCGCTGTCCTTGGCCCTCGGTTGACATCAGCAGTTAATCTGTTCCTCTGAGCTGATTAACTCTGTTTATCTGCTCAGCTGCTGTTAAGCACCTGCACATCACGGTCAAACACTGTAAAACACTGTGACACACTGTGACAAACTGTAAAACAATATGAAACACTGCGACACACTGTGACACACTGTGAAACAATATGAAACACTGTAAAACACTGTGACACACTGTGACAAACTGTAAAACATTATGAAACACTGTAAAACAATATGAAAAACTGTGAAACACTGTGAAACACTGACACACTGTGACACACTGTAAAACAATATGAAACACTGTGACACACTGTAAAACAATATGAAACACTGCGACACACTGTGAAACACTGTTACACACTGTGACACACTGTAAAACATTATGAAACACTGTAAAACATTGTGACACACTGTAAAACATTATGAAACACTGTAAAACATTGTGAAACACTGTAAAACACTGTGACACACTGTAAAACATTATGAAACACTGTAAAACATTGTGACACACTGTAAAACAATATGAAACACTGTGACACACTGCGACACACTGTGAAACACTGACACACTGTGAAACACTGTGACACACTGTAAAACAATATGAAAAACTGTGACACAGTGTAAAACACTGACACACTGCGACACACTGCGACACACTGTGAAACACTGACACACTGTGACACACTGCGACACACTGTGAAACACTGTGACACACTGTAAAACACTGACACACTGTGACACACTGCGACACACTGTGAAACACTGTGACACACTGTAAAACACTGACACACTGTGACACACTGTAAAACACTGACACACTGTGACACACTGTGAAACACTGTGAAACACTGCGACACACTGTGACACACTGCGAAACACTGCGACACACTGTGACACACTGTGAAACACTGTGACACACTGTAAAACAATATGAAACACTGTGACACACTGTAAAACAATATGAAACACTGTGACACAGTGTAAAACAATATGACACACTGTAAAACACTGTGACACACTGTAAAACACTGTGACACACTGTAAAACAATATGACACACTGTAAAACACTGTGACACACTGTAAAACAATATGACACACTGTAAAACACTGTGACACACTGTAAAACAATATGAGACACTGTGACACACTGTAAAACACTATGAAACACTGTAAAACACTGTGACACACTGTAAAACAATATGAGACACTGTGACACACTGTAAAACACTATGAAACACTGTAAAACACTGTGACACACTGTGACACACTGTAAAACACTGTGACACACTGTGACACACTGTGACACACTGTAAAACACTGTGACACACTGTGACACACTGTAAAACAATATGAAACACTGTGACACACTGGAAAACACTGTGAAACACTGTGACACACTGTAAAACAATATTAAACACTGGAAAATACTGGAAACCAATATGAAACACTGGAAAACAAAATGAAAAACTGGAAAACACTGGAAAACAATATGAAACACTGTAGCACACTGTAAAAAGCACTATTAAACGCAGTGAGAAACTGCAAAACACAAAAAATATAGGAAAACATAAAACAGTGAGACACTGTAAAACTCTTTAACATAGTACAAATCAATGAACACTGTGAGACATGCAGAACACCAGAAACACTTTACTGTACAACCCTGCAAAAATACTGTAAAACCTTGTTAAATATGTTACAACACTGTAAGACACTGTAAAAAACTAAGATATATGCATGCGAAGAACACCTGTTTATACCCCCTGCATATCCCTCTATATTTGCCTACATATATACCCCTTTATACCTGTACTACACGTGCGTATACCCATGTACTGTATGTGTGAATACCTGTGTTTAGATACCTGTATTGTATTTATGTGTCCAGAAACAGCTGGTGCGTTTTACAAAAGATGAGTCAGACAGTTTAGTGTCAGTCACAATCTCTTTATAGATTTTATCGTACACAGTGGAGCAACTACAAGCTCCAACCAACCCACAACAAACATCACAACTCTCCATATTACATAGAAAGAAAACATACAAATATTACAACCTGCTTTTACCTGAAATCTGAATTTCTCCCTAAACTGACCCTTTAACTGCTATACATCTGATCTGACTTCACCTCTCTGTAAAACTGAACACAGACCAGATCCACACACACTCTTTGATGCAGCTTCCTGCCTGTTGAACACTAAATATTAATATCTGATGAAGATGAAATTGATCATCAAAGTGTGTGTGTTGGTTTGGCTGCAACTTTAGAGTAAAAAAAAAAACATTCCTGTTTCATTCTGAACCAGCGTCGCTCTGACAGGGAACCAGACGGCCACGACAGGACACCCTGAACCTGGTCTGCCAGGCTCACGCTCCGTTCACATGGATTCAGGCAGAAGGTAGACGCAAAGCAAATGTATTTTTTGGTGGGTGAGAGCAGGACAGTACAATCAGGTAAGACTGATACCAGTAACAGTAGATATCATGACCATTATAGTTAGAATATTGTAACTTTTTGCCGTCCTCAGCAATTTACAACCAGGTTACATAACTCCTGTACTGGAGGAGAAAACGTGGGCGATTTGGACAAAGAGAACCTAATAATTAATAATTACATAAAATAATAGACACAAAATAATTGTATTCCATTCCTTGTAAACAGTGCGACATCACCATAGCAACATATCATCAATGCATGTTTTGTTTTTCTGTCCTGCCATTCAGTCGGACTGTTTGTTAGTTTTTCCCGTGTCGTCCGGAACGTGGTCTACCATGTGACTGAATCCACATGAATGAAGCATCAGTCCTTCCACAACCTGCTCAACCAATCATGTGCATCAGGTTACAGATGTTAACATTAGCATTAGCTATCATTCCTTTGACTGACAAAAATGAAGCTGTGATCTTTTGCAAAGCGTAGTTTATTAGACAAACCGTAAAAAATAGTAAATAATTAAAGTTGGAATTAAAGAGGTGGTACTGCAACAGTGCGCCTGTTTTGTTGTTTTGTTTTGTTTTATTTTTTCAGGATGTTTCAGCCGTCTGTTTCCATGTCAACCAACCGTGTCAGAGGTCTGACAGCGACGGTAAAGACCAGAGTCCGACCGATACTCGATGTCTGAGACACAAACACCAAAATGTTAACCTAAGAACAGCTGGTAACGATATTGATGTTTGTTATTCATATAAACAAACATGTTTGGCAAGAATCACTCAAATTTAAAAAATATATTGTTTATGTTCTGCGCCCTTTGCTGGACAAACTATAGAACGGCAACAATTTCTAAACAATTTTCAAGATTTTTCAATATCTGTTTGAGGAGCTGATGTCAGCTGATCAGAGATCAGTGGCGATGTATCGGTCGGGCTCCGGCATCAAGTCTTTCAGGCCTGATGATGTGTGACAGGAAGCATTAATAAGGAGGGGTTAATTTAATATTTGTGTATGATTTAAAATCCCGACCCAGATGTTTTATTTACAGCAGCAGGTTTCTGTTCCTCCTGTTTAAAAATAAACTCTGTTCAACATATTTACAGAATGGAAAATATTGACATTCACAGTAACTTTAAATGACTTGTTCACTTTGAACGTGTGTGTGTGTGTGTGTGTGTGTGTGTGTGTGTGTGTGTGTGTAGTATTCATGTTGTAGTATTTTAACACATGTACGATGGCGTATGTACAGAAGGTAGAGAGGACCTCTCCTTTCTCGCTCTCTGGTTTCTGTGGGAGAGGCGGGTGGAGATGAGGGAGGAGAGGGGGGACATCTCAGTCCTTTGTGGTGGGCAGGGATCTCAGGTGGCGGCCTCCTGTGCGTCCCCACCCTCCTCCACCTGGTTGGACTTCCCTAGCGTCTTCACCTTGGCGAGCAGATCACTGAATGTCTCCTTCACCCCTTTCTCCAGCAACCAGCCCTCACTCTCACAGTCCGGGTTCTCCGGGTCCTCCATCGTCTCCAGAGCCGTGGTGAGGTACTTCAACCCTGCCATGTCTACCGACTGACACGCACACACACACATACACACATGTACAGGGTTAGTATACATGTCACGTATATCTTATCACGTCATTATTGTGTTAGAGCCATGTGGCCATTTTCTTGGGAGCATCTGCACTCCAGTCCAGCAGGCAGCGATGACAGTGTTAGTCGTGTCTTACAGATTACTGCTTCGACTGCAAGATAAAGTTAAGCACCACCCGCCACTAAAGACTGTAAAGGGCACGGCCCTCGTCTTTGTGTTTCCCCCGCAGGTTTATGAAGAGTTATGGTGAAGCTCAGTGTGGCGTCTCCGGCTGAATCCATCTTGGCAGTGCCTGACTCAGCTAACTCCCGGCTAATTCAAAAATAGGCAAAGAGGTGGGGTGTGGGTGGAGCTGAAATGAAGTGGCTACCTAAAATTCACCACCCGTACAGCTGACATGAACGGGGTAATTAGCTTTAGAAATGGAAACTGTTTTATAAACATGTTTATTTCCGCTGTAAAGTTGGGGATCTATGGGGACTGACTTGCTTTTGGAGCCTCAAGTGGACATTGGCGGCGCAGCAGTTTATGGCACCTGAGTGTTGGTTTCATTTTTCAGGATGGATAGCTTAGGTAGCTTGGCATGACCACTAAACTTTTGAAGTCACCCAAGAACCACCACAATGTATCAGAAACCTGGTTCCTGTGTAGTGACTTGAGGTTCTGGTCTTGTATGTCCGTGAAGATCTACAGTCATCCAGCCAAAGGTATTTGGTAGGAGTTGTTTGAGTAGTGGAGCATTCAAGGTATTTAACCATCCAGGGTGGTACCCACATTGGCCGCTGTTCTGTTTGTGCCAGTGTGACAAAACATCCTGGCACAAGTAGAACGATGTGGTGTGTACAGTCCAACGTACCGAGGGATGCACAGACCTGTACGTTCAGGAACTAGAACAACAGCTGCACAAGTGCACAGGACATCCAATACGATGTGGGTCGACTGCTGAGTCGACCCACATCTTAAGGACAATGGTCACTCCTTTGAGGACGGCAATGTTGACATTTTTGCCAGAGAAGACTGATGGAGGATTGAACCCAGTCTGGAACGACTGTCAAGTAAAATCAAGGTGCTGTTCGTTGTTCAATAAACCTCAATAATGTTACTGTTTGACAATAAAAGTCTAGCAGCCAGTCAGTTTGTAGCCACTGGGAGAATCTTCCAGCTTTCTGGATTTGCCCCAAGGTCCCCTTACAGCAGGACGTACTTCCAAAGGAAAGTGTCCAGGAGATACAAAGGAGCATCTGCCTGCACCAGCTGTGGTTCCTTTCCCACCAGAGAGGAGACGTTCCACATCCCTGGTATGTGAGACCTTTGTCTGCTGCGCAGCTTGAAAACCTGACCCCTAGTTTGGGTGATGGGTCTACAGGACGGCGGTACCATGTTGATTTTTCCAGGCTGAGCCCCACGGGGCGACCAGACGTCGCTCCTCTTATCCTGATTCATGAGGTTGGTTTTGTTCTGGCCCGTCCCCTGGGACCAATTTGGCCTCAGAGAAGCAGCATTCAGAGGCTGCAGAATCATGTGTCTTTATTCGGGTCGTGGTTTGGACAGTATGTTTCCCAGACTTACAGTATTTGGCGAAGGCTGGAGGACCCTGCCTGATGATCTGACGCTGCTCATCAGTGACATAAACTTAAAGTAAAATGGCCAAACTACAGTTTCATGATCACTGCTCCGTCTCACAGAGAGATAAAGTAGTACACCTGGTGCTTAGAGGCGTTACGAGTTGGGGGTGCATTCAGTACTTCATGGATCTGTGGATCCAGACCAGAGGAGAGAGATGAGGAAGAGGAAGAGGAAGAATAATTTATTGTAATTTCATGATGTTTAATAGCTGAGAGCTGTAGTTACTCGCTTCTGAGTAAAATAAGATTCTTTTCATAAAAGTAATAGTAATACTAAATTATTTTCTGTATATACATATTTTTTAATGAATATAACTTGTTGTGATAATCAGAACTGTTTACTTCATTTTTTGACCTTGTTGCCCAGTAATAATACTGCTGTACTTTGTACTTATTAAAAATATACTCAGTTATTTAGAAATACTTAGTGTCATTTCAGTCCCTTTTAAAGTTATTACCAACTCGTTCTCTTCTTCCCTCACAGTTATATTAGTGTCAGGATGAGTACTCAGTGAGTATAATACTCCATACACACTACATGTTCAAACTGATTATTCCCATCAGGCTTCTTGGATCAATGTACAGTTTGATAATGTTCAATATGAAGTTGATGACAGAAGTCCGGCTTGAAGCTTCGCCTGAGAAGACGACATGAGGGGGAACAGGGTCCCACAGATCTGAGTCTATTAGTAAAGAAGTTGGCTGCTGGTTGAGGTTTGGTTTGATTGGTTATGACATTGTTTTTATGAAGGAAGGCTGCTGATTGGTCTGTTGAGGTGCATCATGCAGGAAGCTTCAGTGAAGAGAACGAAACAGAAAGTTCCTACAAACAGAGTGATTGAGTTCAGGATGTTGTTTCTAAATCTGTCACCTGTCGTCATGCTTCAGGTCAAACTTGTTGTTTTGACCCACATAACGAAACACTTTTCATTCTCAGGAACTGTCCCTCATCCTGAGCTTCCCAGAATGCAACCTGTTGCTGCTGCTGCGGGCAGATTAACCCCCCCAGAATAGTTCCTGATCCTAAGTGAGCCTAACCACTGCTCGGCAGCTTAACACGCCGCAACCTCAGCACCCGATCCAACGCCGAGTCCTGAGTCACAGCAGCACGAGTCAACAAGTGTGTGCTCATGTTTCTGTAAACCACAGACCTCAGATCAGAGGCTCAACTTTAAAATCCAAAACACGTTACACAAACTGATGAACAACACAAAAAATGATCAGATCACAAGTTGACAGAAAATTAATTTGTTATTCAGAAACGGTGAAATATATTTTTCCAGGTTTTTCTGGACTTTGAAATGCCTGTCATTTAAAAAAAAAAAAAAAAAAGGAGTCTGATGTCATCAGTCTGCAGAGCCGAGCCTGGTTTTGTTTGTCATGAAGCGACGTTAACGCTAATCACTTGCTAATCAATTATGCTGTTAACCTGGTGCATTTAAGGTCACATTGGTTAATTTACTGCAGGTGTGCTGCGATTATCTTGTTTTAAATCAGAAGATTAAGAACAGAACTTATCCTTCGTTCACCTCCAGGAGAAAGTCCTCAGAGATTAGAAACAGCAGCAGCTACGAGACAGATTTAACTCCCAGTTTTACCTTGGTAGCATATTTTCTGTAGCCTCAACCCTCATGTCCAATCAAATGCTTTCATTACAGCTGTCTACACATCATCAGTGTGAGTGCAGAAGTAAAGTGTGCTAAAGGTTTAATTTGTCACCAAGTTGTAAAAATAAACTTTTCATAAAGACTTTTTATGAATTCTGTGTGAACAGACAAAAGTTCTCCTGCAGAGAAGAACACAACAATCAGGAAGAGTTTTTTTTTCTGTCGCAGGTTGTTTTCGGGTTTCATCAGACTTTCATTTCATTGGTTGTTTACTCGCTGACCAATAAGGTTCTAACTGAAACTGGATTTAAAAAAAAAAAAAAGAAACACTGAGTTTCCTCTCACAACGAGACATACGGCTGTAATATGGTACATCTGGTTTGTTTTAACCTGAACAAAAAAAATTGGAGGTCATATGCTGGAGTATTTCTTGGTTCTGAGCAGTTGCCAGGCAACCAGTAGAGACCAGGAAGTTACTGGTCACAGCTAAGAAATAGTCTGGCATGTAACTCCAAACTGACATTTTTACACTTGAGTTTTTCTTCTGATTAAACAGGTGAGATATAAATGTTCATCACTGAGAGGTGCACCTTTGGACAGGTGCCAAAGTAGCTGTTTCCAGTCTTCATGCTAAGCTAAGCTAACCATCTGACTGTATCAATCTGAAACTTCCACAGGTCTTTTCCACCAACATCTTGGCCCTGATTTGGAACTATGTGGAGCCAAAATTACCCAAATCATTTAGTTCAGAACCTGAAAAGGTTGTTCTCAGCTGGAACCAAAACATAGCAACAGTTTTCCTCTAGAACCAAAGTGAGCACATCTTATTCTACTGGTGGTTATTCTACCCACTGATGATGACGCATTCTTGACCGTGGTTCCACTCAAAACTGATGAAGACACAAGCCGGTTCACTAGACAGCACCGAGTTCAAGAATCTTCAACAGAACCGGTTCAGGAACCAGAGCTAATTTAGTGGAACAACATTATCAGAGACAAAGAGAAGAAGAGGGTTTATAAGCCCAGGCTGGATTCCAATCGGCTGCAGTGGGTTGCGGGTGGACCCTTACCTCCAGGATGATAGTGGCGATGACGAGCACGCCGATACTGGTCATCATGCTGCTGAAGTAGGAGAAGAGGGCCTCGCGGCAGCCCCTGGTCCAGATGTTGAGCTCCTCAATGCGGTGGTCATAGTCGTAGTGGGCAGAGTTATTGGTCAGGTGATGCTGGATGCAGGGCCGAGGGGACCCGGGGTTACAGCAGCTGAACGGGACACTGTCCATCAGGTACTTCCCCTCCACATTACTGAGAACACGACTGCAGGACAAAGACAGAGTTCATGTTTACTGGACTCTACAGGGGGTCAGAGGTCACTGCCTGATGATGTCAGACTGGCCTACTGGAACCCTAACCCTAACCCTCGGGCCCCGGGGCCAGTGCCTCTGTCCAAGGAGACAGATTTTCCAACAAGTAATGTTAACAAACAACTACAAAGACAGAAAACAATCACAGGGAGACGCTGTATTTTATTCTAGAATAAAAAACTGAATAAAGGCTCATCAAAGTCAGACTGCGGATAATAAACATCAGCATCATCAGCATAACACGATCACACCCTTTAAGATTTCAGAGAAATCAAGTCACTCCAGTGGAATCTGTACTGTTAACTGATGGGATGAACTTTCACCAGAGAATTTACCCTGTCTGTCCACTCAGAGGTCAGCTGACCTCTGAGTGGACAGACAGCCACAGAATCCATAACAGAGGAAGCAATGTTAGAAGACTATAGGACCAAAATATATGACGTAGACTAAATTTGCTGTGCTATTCCCTGTTCTAACTGTGGTTAAAGAGTCTGCACCTCCACACATCCTGATGAATTATCACTTCTTCAAGTCTGAAAAGTGATAAAAGTTGTCCCAAGGATGGAGCAAAAGGAAAGTTCATGGACTCAAATCTAACGGGTTCGTCCTCTGGAGACATTCAGAGACGTACTGATGATGTTTCCTGCAGATGTAGATAATCATATCAAAGAACGTTTTCATTATTTTAAAAAATAAAACTGAACTGACCTGCAGATCTTTTTTTTTTTAATTTTGACTGAACAAAAGGTTGTTATGGGACACTTTGTGATGTCTCCTGTGAGGGGCTGGAGCCTGAGAGTGATTGACAGGAGCATGAAGTGGGTGTGGCCTGTGGCTGACAGGAGGTTAAAATTGGATGATGGGAAATAATCATCTCAGAGAGAGAGAGAGAGAGAGAGAGAGAGAGAGAGAGAGAGAGAGAGAGAGAGAGAGAGTAATATCTCTTAAGTGCATTAACACAGAAACACGGCATGAAGACACGCAAACATTAATCTATGATTTGCAGTAAGCTGATGATTATTGATCCTATCTGACAATTGTCTTTTCCAGCATGTCTGTGATGATCACATGTTCTGTGCTCAGTGTGTTTCAGCAGAGAATCAAACAGTCACTCACTCGCCGGGTTCAGTTTAACCTTGTCATGTTAGCGGGTGTGTAAGCTGCAGCAAGGTGGAAATCAGATCCTGGCAGATTATAGATTAGGGAGGAGAAGCTGGTACATCGACCTCCCGCACGGTAACTTTTACCTCCTTAAGTCCCTCAATTATCCTCCACTGACCCCTTTTCACAAAACTGCGTGTGACGACCTGCTGAAAGTTCAGTTACAGTGTGATTCAGCTGCTGTTAGAGGTTTGAATCATCTCGTTAGGAAGCTTAGAGATGATCCCAGTTTGTACTGTCAATGACCGCAAGAGATGAAAATGACCCACAAGACTGAAGTGAAATCAGAACTGCTGGATGTTAAACATCCTGATCAGGACTGAGTCTCATGAGACCCAGAGGAGCCAGTAAACAGCTTGACGCTCCTGACAGGATGACACGTTGGTCAAACTGTTTCTCAGAGACCAACACACATAAAGCTGTCAGCCTTTTGGATTGACAACTTTCTCTTTTATCGGTCATCCAAGCAAGTTTGTTTGACCCAACAGGTTGAGTTTACTGTGATGTCAAACAGAACGAGAACATCTGAGGCTTAGCAGAGTATTGACTTGACTATTAATCAGTGATCACATTTGATTAATTTTCTGCCACTGGACTACCAGTTACAGACATAACTGACCGACAGGTGCGGCTTTTGGCCCATTTACTCACTCTTTGACTGCGTCGTTGCTCATGTCCAGGTAGCGGTTGCTGATCCACTGCACCTCGAACCAGTCCCTGAAGTTGTTGTTGCCACAGCAGCGGAACTCAATCTGCGTCATGTCCAGCGTCCTCTTCATGAAGCAGCGTCCCGGCGTGTCCGTGTCCTTGTAGAACTTGATGCTGTTCTTCAGGCCCTCGGCCAGCGTCAGGTACATGGCAAACTGCATGAGGAAGCAGAGCAGGGCCGTCAGCAGCAGCAGCCCGTTGAAGCCGCAGCACATCAGTAGGTATGTCTTCAGCATCGGCTTCCACTTGGCGAACTTGATGGGGTCCAGAGAGTCGTGGCACACCTTCCCACCGAAGGCGTTGACCCCGCAGGCCAACACACCCACCAGGATCAGGAGGTTGGGCACTAAATGGCTCTCGTTGTTGTCCATCATCTCGCTTCGCTTCCGCAACTCGATCTTGAAGAAGATGCCGAGACTGAAGATGAGGATCCCTACGATGACCGAGAGCCAGTAGATCATCCACAGACCCTGAGCCAGCTTCACCCGCTTCTGCAGGTTGAACTTCACTGGCATGAAAGGCATTTTAGCCTCTTGATGTATTTCCAAACACTCAACTGAAATCAACAGTCACTGAATGTCAGGTATCAGTAAGAAGCAGTTCGAAAATCCGTCAGAGTTTCAGAGTTTTAATCCGTTCCAGCAAGAAACAGCAGAACGTGACTTGACCAGAACTCCCGGTTTCAGACCCATAATGCCGAGCGGCAGGTCAGGACAGTCCATACTGCTGGGAGGGCAGAGGGGTCTGCCATCAAATCACAACCAAATATTCACATAAAACCGATCAGATGAGGCTCAGCGCTCGGCTGTAGAAGAAAAGGTGTGAATGTGAGCGAGCTGCGAGTCGTCATCCAAACCTCCGATCAGCTCTGATCCCATTACCAGCAGATCAGCCGCTGCCTCTAATCCTCCGACTTACTGCTAATTGGTTTGATGTTAAGCAGCAGCAGCTTCCTCTTCTTGGCCTGTCAGAGCTCAGAGTTCAGTTCTGCTGACAGAACCTCACCTGTGTCACCTCCCTGCAGGTGAGCCCCAGCCACAGGAAGTACATCCCCAATTCAACATAAGTTGTGACGCTGTGTAAAATCCATGATTTATGAAAACGATCTGAAATGTGGACTCGTCAGACCACAGCACACTTTTCCACTTTGCATCAGTCCATCTCAGATGAGTCTGCCGTCCCACCCAGCCGTCATACCTTCACCTCACAGTCTGTCCCGACAGAATCACTGGACATTTACAAAAAACAGTCACGCTTATCAGTTCGAACAGGAAAAATCTCGTCTTTCAACTGTATTCAACTGAATTTGGGTCGAAATGTTTTTGCAAATCAGTGTATTCTGTTTTTATTTACATTTGACATATTTACTCAATAACATCAGTGATTAACCTGCGATCAAGTGTTTGACACGGACACGCAGGTGTGGACTGGTTTCCTGTCGTCTCCTGGTTGAAGCCTGAGTCCTGAGTCCTCCAGCACCGGAAACACAACTCAAATAGTTTGACAGCTGCTAAGAAGTTTAGAAGTTGAGGGTTCTGTCTTTGAATCTCAAGTTCACTGTCCAGAAGAAAGTCAGAAACGTCAGAGACGAGTCTTCCGGTGCTTCTGTCTCAGTGGTGTCAGCTGCTCTGCAGCAGGGACTGCTGGGAGTTTAGACACCAGCCTTCAAAATTCACCGAGCCTCAGAGGAAAAACCTCTGACAGAGTTTAACTGTCTGGTCGAACAGCTGTAAGAGGATTTTGTTTGATCTGTATTTTCTCTGTGAATTTTAAAGGCTGTGTTAAAAAAAAAAAAGTTAAGTTTTTAGTTTTGGACAAACATTGAAATGTTTTGTTAACGAATCAGAGCGATTGACGTTTTCCCGTTTTAGAGTTTGTGGGTCCTGAAAGTATTTGAATTTTGAATTTATGTATTTTTTAAATTTAGGTCACCGTTCTAATCTGTTATTTCTTATTTAGATTGAGTTTACTGAACAGCTCAGACTAGAACTAATCTTAGATTAAAATGATATTTTTTGTGACAATAACTGGAAGGCAGACTGAAGCTACATTCATTAATTTAAATATTTACGTCAGACAAGTGAAGAAGTTCATCTGTGCGTCACTTTAATTCAACAGTTTTTATTTTGGTTCAATTAGTGTGTATTTTTGTGTATTTACCTTTAGTGTTGCTTATAATCTGATAATATTTGAATAAACATCTGAATCCTCTCCGTTTTCTCGCGCCACCATCAGGACAAACCGCTGAGACTGAGAGCAGAAGGATGTGATTGGCTGACAGACAGAAAAATGAATTTGTTTTTAAGTTTTTATTGGTTTTGTTATTCTTATACAATATTGTACATGAAGTCATTTATACAAGAATTCACATATTAACAAGTCAGCTGTGATAAATGAAGCAGCGTGAGGAGGCGACATGCTGTGAACGTCTCAAAATCTCATTTTATTTAAACGTGAAAAAAAAACAATCAGCAGAAAGAAACTGAAATCGGATTTTATAACAAACTAATAAATAAATAAATAAAGGAGATTTCTGTCTGTTCACCAAGTTTCTGTTTCTCTCTCACGTCACAAACTCAAAGCAATTAAAAAACAAAACAGGAAGTGACATCACACACGGCTCTTTAAATAAAATGTTAAAACAACAAATCTAACCTTAAAAAACTGACCGGTGTCAGCCTTTCATTCCTAATCAATACGTGGATCTGATATGTGCTCTGATATGTTGTCAAACTGATCAATAAGACACAAAGAAGAGGAGTCATGTGATCATTATTAAAGTGACGTCCCTCAGTGTCTCCTCCTCCTGTTCTGATGTGAGGATGATGAAGATCATAAAACTCCTGGAGCTCCAGCAGAAAACTGAACTGCAGATAAAATCCAGACCTTCATCATCTTCATCATCCTCACATCAGAACAGGAGGACGAGACACTGAGGGACGTTTGTTTTTGGGTGAACTGTCTCTTTAATGTTCCTGTTTTCACTGATCACTCATGAGACTTTCTGCAGGAGACGCACTGAACTGTCTGTTGTCATGAAACGCTTCAAATTCAACCATCAAACAAGGAACAGATTTCACAATAAAAGCCTCCAGAGTCTGTTTCTGTTCTGTTTGTAAACAATAATAATAAAAATAATTAATGATATATAATCAATCAAATCTCTGGTGTCTTTTTAATGGAACTTCTGATTGAGACTTTAGCTTCAGCTCAGATGCAGTTGTTCATCACAGACTGTCAGGTTAATGACCTCACACCTGTTCAACACACCTGTATGTGGGCAGAGACTCGGACATCTGAAACATTTTCCCATCATGCCGAGAGGAAAAAGAGGTTTAAATTTATTAAAAACAAACAAAAAAAATCATATGAAAAAATGCTTGAGGTGACCTGTCAATCATTCTGTGATGACAGCAGCAGGTGGGTGGGGCTTCACTTTGGTGTGTTCCTGCAGAACTTCACGTGTTTTTAAAGATTCACAGAAAAATCTCCCAAAACTAAAGTTCAAACGTGAAGAAAACTTTAAGTCAAACTCTAAAAAGAAACTTTTCTAACGTCCAGAGCAGAGAGGGTGGAGTCACTTTTATTGCCTCTCTCTGATTGGTCAGAGGTCAAAGGTTAGGAGCCTCCATGAAACAGAAACTAAAAAAATCCCTGATAGCTGATCTGAGCTCAGCACTGGGCTGCAGGAAGCTGATTGGTTGAGAGGAAGGAGTTGTTACTAAAAGAGGCGGGGCAAAGAGTCAATCTTCAGCCACAGGTGGAGCCAAATATCACAGGTGCTGCCAGTCGATGGCGACCAGCGTTTGATTGGCCTCCTGAGCGTGACCGATGACCTCGGCGACGCCGTGCTGACGCCACAGACGCTCGATCTTCCTGTAACGCTCGGCACACAGGTGGAGGGGGTTCCCCCGCCTGCAGGAACACACACACAGGTGGACGGGTAAATAAACAGGTAAACACAGTGTGTGTGTGTGTGTGTGTGTGTGTCTGTGTGTGTGTGTGAACACCTACTTGAGGCCCTGGTCTGTCTCGCCGTAGTCATCCAGGTATGGAGGAGGATAGAAACAGCCCTTTGTTTTACCTGCGACAAACAACACCTGACTCTCTCTGACCCTACACACACACACACACACACACACACACACACACACACACACACACAGACACACACACACACACACACACACAGACACACACACACACACACACACACACACACACACACACACACACACACACAGACAGACACACACACACACACACACACACACAGACACACACACACACACACACACACACAGACACACACAGACACACACACACACACACACACACACACACACACAGACACACACACGCACACACGCACACACACACACACACACACACACACACAGACACACACACAACATAAA
>NC_139330.1:87500-105000 GCF_056507025.1 Lutjanus erythropterus
TAGAAATACGGGTTCCAAAAGGGTTCTTCCTGAAGGGTTGTGGTTCTACCCAGAACTATCTGCTTCTGGAGAACCCTTTTTGAAAAAAAGAGTTTGTCAAGGATTCTGTGAACTTTTATAAAAAAATTCTAACAGGAAGCAAAAATGGTTCTATGGGGACGAGCTGAAGAACCCTGTATGGTTCTGGTTATCAGCTTTATTTCTCTGGGTGTATGTAACACTGTCAGAGAACGTGGAACATGTTGCTGTGGAAACAGAACTTTGATTGAGGGGTTGTTGGGTAAATTTTAAACATTTTTATGATTTTGTGTGGATGATTAATCAATATATTGATAAATCAATAACTTTACCAATGATTGATTAAGGACAGAGTTTACAGTTTGCAGCCCTGATCATAATTATGAAGACTATGCTGTTTATTTATTTAACATAAATCAATATCATCTATATTGATCAAATTATTAAATATTTGATTTTTAAATCTGATTGAATGTATTGATTAAATTCACAGTGTGTGTGCTCACCTGCCCAGGTGTTTCCTCAGTGTGCTGTAGAGCTGACAGGTGAGCTCCTCCTCCTCTGATCCAACACCGTCCTGATCCATACACACCTCCTCTACACACACACACACACACACACACACACACACACACACACACACACACACACACACACACACACACATAGAGAAACAGACAGGTGAGAAACACAAAGAACACCTGCAGTACGTATGAATGTGTGTTTTGTTTGTGTGCGTGTGTGTGTGTCACCTGTGGTGGAGGTGAGCAGAACCTGAACCAGGTGAGCCACAGTGACCAGGTGAAGCAGGTGGAGGTGAGCTGAGTCGACCACTCTCCGTCCTGATTGGTCCAGACTGTGAACTGAACTGTAGGACAAAACACTGTAGACCTGCAGAGAGACAAACTGGATTCAAACTGGATTCAAACTGGATTCAAACTGGATTCACATTGACAGTAAATGGATTATTGGATTCAGACTGGATGTAGACGGAGTATAAAGTGATGAAACTGACCAGCAGGTGAAACATGTCGATGTCCAGGATACACAGAGTATTTTCCACCTGCGAGTCTGGAACCAGGGCTACAACACACACACACACACACACACACACTTATTACAAACATATACACTGTTCATTAATCACTGTTTGTGTCTAAACATGAAGTGTGTGTGTGTGTGTGTGTGTGTGTGTGCGTGTGTGTGTGTGTGTGTGTGTGTGTGTACCTGCGAGCAGTCTGATGAAGTGTGTGTGTGTGTGTGTGCGTGTGTGTGTGTGTGTGTGTGTGTGTGTGTGTGTGTACCTGCGAGCAGTCTGATGAAGTGTGTGTGTGTTGTCGTCACTGGAGCTGCAGTCCAACAGGCTGAACTGAACCTGGTGAGAGAGCTCAGACAGTCGTCCTGTAACACACACACACACACACACACACACACACACACACACACACACACACACACACACACACAGCGTCAGGTGAAACACCTGAGTTTTACCTGCTCTGCTGGTCTTTATGCTGCTTTAAATCTTTTATAAACCCCACCCCCTGCCCTCTTGTCCAATCAGATGGCCCATCTCTCTCTCTACCTGCTCTGTACAGAGTGTGTGTTACCTGTCGACAAGGTAAACTTCCAAACAACGGCTTCTCCTCGTCCATCAGGAGGCGCTCTGCAAACAAACACACTGTCACCACCAACACTCAGGTGTGTGTGTACCTATACTCTGGATGGTGGGTGTGTGTGTGTACCTGTCAGGTGTGTGTCAGATGTGTGTATCTAACAGGTGTGTGTGTCAGGTGTGTGTGTGTGTGTACCTGTCAGATGTGTGTCACGTGTGTGTGTGTGTACTTGTCAGATGTGTGTCAGGTGTGTGTATACCTGTTCAGTGTGTGTGTGTGTACGTGTTCAGTGTGTGTCAGGTGTGTGTGTGTACCTGTCAGGTGTGTGTCAGGTGTGTGTATCTAACAGGTGTGTGTGTCAGGTGTGTGTGTGTGTACCTGTCAGATGTGTGTCAGGTGTGTGTATACCTGTTCAGTGTGTGTGTGTACGTGTTCAGTGTGTGTCAGGTGTGTGTGTGTACCTGTCAGGTGTGTGTACCTATCAGGTGTGTGTCAGGTGTGTTTGTGTGTGCTTTTTCACTTTCAGATGTGTGTCAGGTGTGTGTATACCTGTTCAGTGTGTGTGTCAAATGTGTGTGTACCTGTCAGGTGTGTGTCAAATGTGTGTGTACCTGTTAGGTGTGTGTCAAATGTGTGTGTACCTGTCAGGTGTGTGTCAGGTGTGTGTGTACCTGTCAGGTGTGTGTCAAATGTGTGTGTACCTATACTCTGGATGGTGTAGGCACAGGTGGACCACATCAGGACGGGGACTCTGGGGTCCTGTTCATTGGGGTTCACCTTCAGTCCCACCTTGTAGGTGGACATGCTAAAGGTGTTGATCATCTCACTGATGCTGTTGGAGAACGGGTTCCTGAGGATCACAGTGACATCATACAGGTGTGTTCTCACACAGGTGTTTCAGAGTGATCAGAGTCAGAGACTGCACTTTCAGGTGAACACTCGTGTCATGGCTGTAACTCTGTAAGCTAAATGCTAATATCAGCATGCTAACATGCTAATGATAACATTAGTTAATTAGAAGTGCAGCTGTGGCTGATGGGAATATTTGTAGTTCTGCAGGTGTTTGGTCATAAACTTAAGTATTGAACACTTTCAGATCTTGACCTGATGATGGCGCTAGATGAGACATCAGAGGACCAAAGTTGTTACAACTGACCCTAAACCCCGCCCTCCTTAGTTACTGTTGCTATGTTGGCACATGTGCAGTTTGCAGTGATCAGTGATCATCAGTTTGATTCCAGAGACGTGAACAGAAACAGATTCCAGCTGATGACCGTCGACTCTGTTGGCTAAAATAACGACTCGTATCAAAGAGTTCTTAAGTTCAGTGAGCGAATCTGAAATAATGCTGATGCAGCCCACAAATAAATCTCTTTAGATTTACACAGATTTTATACTGACAGTAATCAATAATGAGACAGACTGAAGTCAAATATATTTAGTGTCAGAAACATTCAGATGTCAGCTCGTTTTAAAAATAAAGACTTAGATCACAGAGTCGTGTTTATAACAGAGCAGAACAGCTGTTATGATCAATTATTAAAATCAACTCATCCAATGACTGACAGCAGGTTTTTGATCAGGATCAATAAAAAAAGCTGAACTCACTGAGGAGTGAAGTCCACTCTGAATCCTTCAGGAACAACAGGCTCCGCCCCTTCTGCTTCACCTGGAACACACACACACATACACACAGATTACATCTTCGCTACACACACATCACCTGTAAGTCACATGACTCATCATACACACACAGATGAAATGATTGACAGGTGACTGACCATCAGACTGCTTCTTGTGGGCGGAGTGTAGTGCTGCTATCTGCTGATGAGTTGTTTTAAGCCACACCTCCAGACTGGGATGATCGACACTGAGAGAAAACAGAGAGAGAGAATCAGGTGAGTTAGTTACACACACACTCGTTAACGTTGCACACTTTAATGTTACACACACACTCGTTAACGTTGCACACTTTAATGTTACACACACACTCGTTAACGTTGCACACTTTAATGTTACACACACACTGAAGTCACAACCTCACTGCTGCCAGTTTAACAGAAAGAGAAGCGTCTGTATTTATGATCGTGTTAAAAATCACACCATCAGGATTTATTGATCTACTGTTCAATCTTTATACTGCCCTGTGTGTACCTGTGGTCAGGTGTGTGTGTGTGTGTGTACCTGTGGTCAGGTGTGTGTGTGTGTGTGTACCTGTGGTCAGGTGTGTGTGTGTGTGTGTGTGTGTGTGTGTGTGTGTGTGTGTGTGTGTGTGTGTGTGTGTACCTGTGGTCAGGTGTGTGTGTGTGTGTGTACCTGTGGTCAGGTGTGTGTGTGTGTGTGTGTGTGTGTGTGTGTGTGTGTGTGTACCTGTGGTCAGGTGTGTGCGTGCGTGTGTGTGTACCTGTGGTCAGGTGTGTGCGTGTGTGTGTGTGTACCTCTGGTCAGGTGTGTGTGTGTGTGTGTGTGTGTACCTGTGGTCAGGTGTGTGTGTGTGTGTACCTCTGGTCAGGTGTGTGTGTGTGTGTGTGTGTACCTCTGGTCAGGTGTGTGTGTGTGTGTGTGTGTACCTCTGGTCAGGTGTGTGTGTGTGTGTGTGTGTGTGTGTGTGTGTGTGTGTGTGTGTGTGTACCTCTGGTCAGGTGTGTGTGTGTGTGTGTGTGTGTGTGTACCTCTGGTCAGGTGTGTGTGTGTGTGTGTGTGTGTGTGTGTGTGTGTGTGTGTGTGTGTGTGTACCTGTTGTCAGGTGTGTGTGTGTGTGTGTGTGTACCTGTTGTCAGGTGTGTGTGTGTGTGTGTGTGTGTGTGTGTGTGTACCTGTTGTCAGGTGTGTGTGTGTGTGTGTGTGTGTGTACCTGTTGTCAGGTGTGTGTGTGTGTGTGTGTGTGTGTGTACCTGTTGTCAGGTGTGTGTGTGTGTGTGTGTGTGTGTGTGTGTGTGTGTGTACCTGTTGTCAGGTGTGTGTGTGTGTGTGTGTGTGTGTGTACCTGTTGTCAGGTGTGTGTGTGTGTGTGTGTGTGTACCTGTTGTCAGGTGTGTGTGTGTGTGGTAGCAGGGGGATCACAGTGTTGCTCAGACACTCGCACAGCGGACACAGGAACTCTCCGTTCTCCACATCGTAGCTGGTGTGACCTCGAAGACGCTGCTGACGCCGCTGCTCCTTCAGCTGCACGGCCTCAAAGTACCTGAAAACACACACACACACACACACACACACACACACACACACACACAATCTTTAGATGAAGTTTCACCTGTCCAACAGTGAAAACCATTGATTGATTATTGATGTGGGGTCTGACTCGTTCGCTGTGACCTGCAGTGTCTCACCTCTGCCAGCAGGTGGCGTGCATGATGTGTCCACAGCTGGCGGTGTGGATCCCCAGAGACAGGTCAGGGTGCATGAACAGAGGGTCGTGATGCTCTGAAACATACATTCACATTCCGGTCAGTCAATAGTCACTAACACAAGCTGGTTGTTGTGCTGATGATGTCACAGCTAAGCTCCACCCACCTGGGTCAGGCAGGTTGCGGCGGCGATTTTTAGACAACACCGTGGACCTCTGGACAAATGCTGCCAGCACCATGGCTCTGCCGTGACCTCTGACCTCCTGCTCCTCCTGACACAGGATGCACGTGACCAGCTGACGGCGCTCGGCTCCACCCACCCTCCTAGGACCGACGCACACCTGAGAGACGCAGGACGGCTCGGAACTGGGAGGACTGGGAGGAAGAGGAAGAGGAGGAGGAGCAGATCTAAATATTCTGTAGTGATTTCTTACAGGCAGTTGATCAGAAACCTCCAACTGTACTGTGTTTCCTTCCTGAACTAGAGTAGACAGGTGTGTACAGGTGTGTAGACAGGTATAAAGAGGTGCAGACAGGTGTGTACAGGTGTACCTGTTCTCCGCAGCAGCAGACGTGGAGGCCTCCAGCTCCTCCAGACTTTGCTGGAAAAGTTCTTTGTTCTCATTGATAAAATGTTTCTGCATCTCAGACATCTGAGCCATGATCTTCTCCCTCCTGAGCCGAGCCATCTCCGCCTTCCTCTTCCTCTCCGCCTTGTCTTTGTCTCGCACCGTCTGCAGGGAGACAGTCAGGAGGTAATCAGTAATCAATCAACAAACTGCTCGTTCATTTCGTCTCTGAGTCTGTGTGTCGTACCTCCTCCGGTCCTTGTCCCTGGCTGATGGTGACGGTGGAGGCGGAGGACGTTCGTTCTCTCATCGTCTTGATATTCGCCACCATCTGCACACACAGACAGACGTCTACATCAACAACAGACAAACCCTGTGAGGACAGACAGAAGGTGTGACCCGAGGACGGAGCCCTGCTGGACGCCCTGCATGAAACCGTCCACACCTCCAGAGTCCACTTCATCTACAGAAACTGTTCAGCAAAGCTTTTTTTTTTAATGATGAACTTAATGAAAGAGAAACTTTAAAAATGAGAAAGACAAACAATTTTTCACCAACGATTATAAACTAAATGATTTTGAGACTTTGACAGTTTTACGTTAAGAACGGTTTCCTCTAACAGCCAATAATATTTAAATACAAAGCAATGATACATTTTATCTATAGAGTCCTTTTTATGATGCTCAGACACTTTACAGTCGTTAACAAAGATCAAAAGCAGACACAGTAACGACATTAAACACTAAAACCAGATTTTTGAAAGTGAGTTTTGACCTGGAACACAGAAGGATCAGTGCTGTGGTTCTTCTCTACTTCAAAAGTTGATTTATTCTTTAATCTCTTGTTGTACAGTTGAAAGGATCATGTTTCCATCAGTCACATGATCTGATGTTACAGCCACAGATTTATGAACTAAATTTATCTTCATCCAACGAGACAGAAAGCAGCAACAGATCAGCTGGAAGAAAACTGGCAAACTCTAACGTTCTTCAGTGTTTATAGTTTATCTGAAGTGATCAGTGCAGCTTAAAGAACCATCAGATGTTCACCAATCAAACGTCACAGTGTTGATCACATGTGGTGTGTTATCTAAACTTGTTCCAATACTGATACCAGTATCAGAAACGACTCTGATTCTGATCAGGTCTATACATTGATCCGGTTCCTCATGAGTCCTCAGTCCTGTAAACCATCTCTGAGTGATCATCCTGCTCCCAGGTTCCAGACGGTGGCTGTTCCAAACCCCAAATCTTATCCTGAACGCCTCGTGGTATATGGAGTGATCAGCGTGACATCAGCGTGACATCAGCGTGACATCAGCGTGACATCAGCGGTTACCTTGAGGATCCAGGTGATCATGTCTTTATGGACCTCCAGGTGAGGAGCGTTCTGAAGACTCTCCAACAGAGCCAGGACACTTCCTGATGTACTGGGAGCTTCACCTGGACCTACACACACACACACACACACACACACACACACACACACACGCACGCACGCACACACACACACCCACACACACACACACAGTCACACACAGTCACACACGCACACACACACACACACGCACACACACACACACACACACACACACACACAGAGCACACACACACACACACACACACACACACACACACACACACACACACACACACACACAGAGCACACAGAGCACACACACACACCCACACACACACACAGAGCACGCACGCACACACAGAGCACACACACACACACACACCCACACACAGAGCACACACACACAGAGCACACACACACACACACACACACACACAGAGACACACACACACAGAGACACACACACACACACACACACACACACACAGCATACAGAGCACACACACACACACACACACACACACACACACACACACACACACAGCACACAGAGCACACACACACGCACACACACACGCACACACACACACACACACACACACACACACACACACACACACACAGAGTTAATTTTCTCTTCTATAAATTATCATCTACTCTCTGATGGCCTCTTTGTGTGTGTACTGTGTGTACTGTGTGTGTACTGTGTGTACTGTGTGAATGTGTACTGTGTGTGTACTGTGTGTACTGTGTGAATGTGTACTGTGTGTGTACTGTGTGTACTGTGTGAATGTGTACTGTGTGTGTACTGTGTGTGTACTGTGTGAATGTGTACTGTGTATGTACTGTGTGTACTGTGTGTACTGTGTGAATGTGTGAATGTGTACTGTGTGTGTGCTGTGTGTGTACTGTGTGTGTACTGTGTGAATGTGTACTGTGTGTGTACTGTGTGTGTACTGTGTGTGTACTGTGTGAATGTGTACTGTGTGTGTACTGTGTGTGTACTGTGTGAATGTGTACTGTGTGTGTGCTGTGTGTGTACTGTGTGAATGTGTACTGTGTGTGTACTGTGTGTGTACTGTGTATATCTTGTGCGTACTGACGTGTGATCTTGCAGGTGTAGTTGAAGGTGACGTCATCATCTCCGCTGCTGTTCTCCAGCTGCTGCTGCTCCTCCAGCAGAGCTACACCCACCAGGTGGAGCACCTGTATACACACAGTACACATAAAGTACACAGCGAGAGTACACAGTTAACACAATCATCACACACTGAGTGTGTACCAGTTTCTTTCTCATCAGGAAACTACAGCAGCTCCTCCGGGTCGAACTGAAGAAACAACAGCTATTTATTTAGCAGATTTTCAGAATAAAAGTCAGACTGTCTGTTTAACATGTTTATTTAACCAACTTTCAGAATAAAAGCCTCTCTGTCTCAGTTCTGTTTGTTTCAGGTCTGGGTGCGTCTTACCCTCTGCAGCATGGACTCAGTCCAGCCGCCCCCGCTGGGCTCCACAGCCCACTGCAGCACAGCGCCCTCTATAGCCAGCAGCACGTCACACTGCAGGAGGTTCACCAGGCTGGCAAACAGGGGACAGAGGGGGGGCGGGAGAGGGGGGGGCAGGGCTGACACACACACACACACACACACACAGATTACCATCATGACAAACTGATCAATACAGTTAACACCACATCTTATTTTTATTATCTATTTACAGCTGAAAACATCCTGTAACTCTGCACTGTTATCTGATTTATAATCAATGTGTGATTATAAACTTTCTATCAGGTGTGAGACAGACAGGTGTGTTTACCTGTGTCCTCTCCATTCTGTCTCCTCAGCTTTCTCTGAGCCTCTTCAGCCTGCAATATACATTTTATTCTGTTACCATGACAACACATATATCATCGACTCAATGGACTATAACTTGATCAATAACCTGATCGGTAAATGTACCTTGGACTGATCAGCTCTGCTGTAGTGATGAAAGTACAGGTTAAAGTGTTTGTTCCACTCAGGACGCAGTTCATACAGACCTCGACCAGTCACACCTGGCTTCCTGTAAACACAGTACAAATACACACAAAACGGCAGTCAGTACTGCAGTCAAGTACTACAGTCAGTACAACAGTCTGTACCGCTGTCAGTACTGGAGTCAGTACTGCAGTCTGTACTGCTGTCAGTACTACAGTCAGTTCAAAAGTCAGTACTACAGTCTGTACCGCTGTCAGTACTGGAGTCAGTACTGCAGTCTGTACTGCTGTCAGTACTGCAGTCAGTACTACAGTCAGTTCAACAGTCAGTACTACATTCAAGTACTACAGTCAGTACTGCAGTCTGTACCGCTGTCAGTACTGGGGTCAGTACTGAAGTCAGTGCTGCAGTCTGTACTGCAGTCAGTACTCCAGTCAGTACTCCAGTCTGTACTGCAGTCTTTACTCCAGTCAGTACTCCAGTCTGTACTGCAGTCAGTACTCCAGTCTGTACTCCAGTCAGTACTCCAGTCAGTACTCCAGTCAGTACTCCAGTCAGTACTGCAGTCTGTACTGCAGTCTGTACTGCAGTCAGTGCTGCAGGTGAATATATATTTAAGGTGGACTTGTGATTTTTAAAGTGGACGCAGACTGACTTGAATGAAGCCACGCTGTCGATGACTCTCTCCAGACCCGTCTCCTTGTTCCCCTGTAGAAACAAAACAGACAGGTGAACAAACAGACAGGTAAAGAGACAGACAGGTGAACAAACAGACAGGTAAAGAGACAGACAGGTAAACAGGTAAACAGATAGACAGGTAGGTGTCTCACGTTCTCTGGCAGCGCCTTCACCAGCTCGCTGTGAGCCATCGGTCTGATTGACAGCTGATGGATGATTTCTCTTCTGACCTCATCAAAGGCCTCCACCTGACCCACACCTGACACGTACCGCTCACCTGCACCACATACACACACACACACACACACACACACACACACACACACACATACAAACACACACACTGAGCTAAATGCTAAGCACCAGCATGCTAACATGATGGTTAAACATGGCGGCCTCTGGAGCAGAGGAGCCAATTCTTCATACATCCATGTCAACAAATCATTCTAAATCTGACAGACTGCACCTTTAAATAAAGTTACAGCAGCACAGACAGACTCACCGACAACCATGATGATGAGGTGAAGCATCTCCTCAATCAGAGTGTTGTTCTGCTGGACCACATCCTGTCACACACAGACAGACTGTCAGTAGTGTCAGTACTGACCTTGTTGGCCTCTCTGTATCTCTCCCTGCAGTCTGTTACAGAATCAGACTGTCAGTAGTGTCAGTACTGACCTTGTTGGCCTCTCTGTATCTCTCCCTGCAGTCTGTTACAGAATCAGACTGTCAGTAGTGTCAGTACTGACCTTGTTGGCCTCTCTGTATCTCTCCCTGCAGTCTGTTACAGAATCAGACTGTCAGTAGTGTCAGTACTGACCTTGTTGGCCTCTCTGTATCTCTTCCTGCAGTCTGTTACAGAATCAGACTGTCAGTAGTGTCAGTACTGACCTTGTTGGCCTCTCTGTATCTCTTCCTGCAGTCTGTTACAGAATCACACTGTCAGTAGTGTCAGTACTGACCTTGTTGGCCTCTCTGTATCTCTCCCTGCAGTCTGTTACAGAATCAGACTGTCAGTAGTGTCAGTACTGACCTTGTTGGCCTCTCTGTATCTCTTCCTGCAGTCTGCGGAGCTGAAAATGTGAAACAGTTCGAATCGACTCAGAACGATCATCAGGAAGTGGTTTGGATCCATCATGGACGCCCCGGCCTACATGAAAACAGAAACAACCTGAGAGACTAAAGTCCACCTGTACAGGTGTCATCAGGTTACACAATGAACATGTAAACACAGAACTTTACTTTTTACAAATGATCTTTTCATTCATTCTTGTCAATCATTTTCCAGGACTGTCAGCTGTGTTCATAACTGAGTTAAGATGTGCTAATAACTGTTCATAGATGTGTTAACAGTGTTAAGAGATTAAGTGTCAGCTGTGTCCGTACCTGCAGCATGATGATGTCTTTGTCGAACATCTCGACTCTGCACTTCACGTTGTGATAATAATAAATCTGAAACAAACAAATACACTGATGATGTCACAGAAAACAAACTGATGATGTCACACAACTTTATCAATGAATCATGTAGAGACAAGCTGTCCGATCATCCCAGCAGCTGATCAGTTCATCACTTCAGTATTGATCGTCAGGTATCGACTCACCTGGTTGATCAGGGAGAAGCCATTCCTCCTCCACATCCCAGCATGCACCTGGGCACAGAGCACCAGGCAGCGGAGGGGGAGTTCGATCAGGAGGGGGGGACTGAGTTCACCCTGAGGATGGGTGGACAGATGGACGGATGGACACACACACACAAAATCAATCAATACTATTGATCTTATGAAGCAGATCAGACACCAAACACCACTGAACCGTTCATTAACACCAGCGAGCTAACATGCTAGTCTTCCTGCTAATACTTCCTGTGTGAGCTTCACAATAAAAGCATTCAAATGTTTTTACTGTTTGGCAGCTGCAGTCAGCTAAAATTACTGATACATGATCAATATTTTATCAACAGTTCATCAGTATTTATAACAGACAGTCAGTTCACTGACCAGAGGAAGCTGCTCAGGGAAACGAGAGGCGACTTCTGTCCTGCTGAGGAGAACATGGAGTCCTGAGGACGAGAGAACAGGTTTAGAAACACATTTTATTTTGAAAAGACAAATACAGGAACATCCCGGTCCATTTCCTGTCCTCGACCTCATATCAAAATCTGTACCCAGATAATTAACAAGCAGCAGCAGGTTTGGAGTAAAAACATTAATGATTAATCAATAATCCACTGATCACTGTTATGAATTTAACAAATTAAAATGCATTTATGGATATTTAATCAATAATCATGACAGTAATTACATTTTAGTGTTGGTGTTTCACTACTTTTACTTGTAACTGACTGTACCGGCTGTAGGAGTTACATCGACCTCAAACAGAGAACTCTGACCAGAACTAAAACAAAGATCCATTATTGATTTATCAGAGGAGATGAATCACTACGTTCCTCTTTGATTTGTCTGGAGACAAACTGAACTCAACAAACTGAGCTTCTCATTTTTGTTGGTTGTTACTGAAACCCTGAACAGTCGTGTTTTTTGTTGTCGTTGAACTCTGGACTCTTTATTTTTCTGTGACTTGTGTTTGAATTATTTGGACTTTTTCTTTCTGTGGGTTTGTGATATTCTTTTTATTCAGTCGTCTGATTTAAACAGATGTGCCTTTAGTTGTAACACTGTCGTCCCGATTTTTGCTGTGATCATTTGTGTTCTTTTGGTCAGGTGGTTAAATGTACAAGAAGTCGAGCCTTGTCTTTTTTGTCTTGTTATGTCTTTTAAAACGTCTTCATCTTGTTGTCTTCTTTGTAATTTTCATCTGTCGTATCTTTTATCTTTCTGTGTAGTTGTCGCCTTGTTTTGATCCACTCCTGTTTGTCCTGTTTAAGTAAACAGCCTTATATTGATCATACAAACTTCACACTTTGTGTCTTTTTTCAAATTAAAAGCCCTCTAGTGCTTTAATGGACAGAAACTATTTACTCCTTAACAAGGCTTTTATTGTGAAACATTAGCAGGAAGTTGTTGTGGAAAACTCAGTGACTAACTTTTTGTTGTTTGAGTTGTTGAGTTGGAGGAAACTAAAAAATGTTGTGTCCGTTCTGTTGAGAAACTCAACTTTTGATGCTTTTATTGCACAGAACTGATGTAGAATCAGTGATTATAGATTATAGAGGATCAATTAAACACCAGCTGGAAAAGATTTCTTCACTTTCAGTCACATGATTCATGGATTCATCATTTATTCACTCAGTCTGTTTTGTTTAGTCTATTTACCAGAAAGTGTCAATAAAAACAAGTGTGCGTGCGTGCGTGCGTGCGTGCGTGCGTGCGTGCGTGCGTGCGTGCGTGCGTGCGTGCGTGTGTGTGTGTGTTTTTACCTGCTAACAGTCTGCAGACGGGCAGGTGTATGGACACTTTGTCCTGAGACACCTGGTACCTGAAAGTGTCCACGCAGTGACCAGCCAGACTCAAGCTGATTGGCTGCTCGCCGTCTGTAAGGCCGCTGTGACAGTGACTGAGCGCGCTCAGACACTTCCTGTAGGCCTCGATCAGCACGCGCTCCTGAAAAAACACAGCTGGATGTTAATGTGTGCACGACACTCTGCAGCAGGTAGCAGACACGTCACACCTGAGGAGACGGTGGCTGGGAGGTGAATAAACATTATTTTCTCATTTCAGTACAACACTGTTGTAACCCTGTTATAACACTGTTATAACCAGATATAACTTTTGTCTGTCCCTGACTGTTTGCTGTCTTAGTGAGGTAGCTAACGGCGTTGTTACATCGTTTATTCCATTTTCATGTTGTTACATATATTACGTCATTATGTCACTTCTGTTTTGTTACGTTGCTTTCATCTTGTTAAGTCTTTTATGTCATCTTCATCTTGTTAAGTCTTTTGTCATCTTCATCTTGTTAAGTCTTTTGTCATCTTCATCTTGTTAAGTCTTTTGTCATCTTCATCTTGTTAAGTCATCTTCATCTTGTTATGTCATCTTCATCTTGTTAAGTCTTTTGTCATCTTCATCTTGTTAAGTCTTTTATGTCATCTTCATCTTGTTAAGTCTTTCACACAGTTGAACTGTTTTCATCTCGTGTCTTTTATGTTGTTTTCATCTTGTTTTTTACATTGTTTTTGCATCTTTTTGATCCTCGCCCCTTTTCAAAGTTACCGCCTTAAACGGTTAAAAAACAAACTTCCCACTTACTTGTCTTTTTCAAATTAAAAGCCCTCTAGTGAACAGAAACCATTCATTTCTTCACAAGGCTTTTATTGTGAAACATTAGCAAACTCACTGACTGTAACTTCACTCTCATTCATTACTTCATCACTCATCACCTGCAAAGTGAAAATTCACTATTACACATTTTATGGCTCAAACCTGTGTAGTATCTGTGTGTAGTATCTGTGTGCAGTATCTGTGTGCAGTATCTGTGTAGTATCTGTGTGCCGTATCTGTGTGCCGTATCTGTGTAGTATCTGTGTGCAGTATCTGTGTGTAGTATCTGTGTAGTATCTGTGTGCCGTATCTGTGTGCCGTATCTGTGTGCCGTATCTGTGTGTAGTATCTGTGTAGTATCTGTGTGCAGTATCTGTGTGCAGTATCTGTGTGTAGTATCTGTGTAGTATCTGTGTGCAGTATCTGTGTGTAGTATCTGTGTGTAGTATCTGTGTGCCGTATCTGTGTGTAGTATCTGTGTAGTATCTGTGTGCAGTATCTGTGTGCAGTATCTGTGTGTAGTATCTGTGTAGTATCTGTGTGCAGTATCTGTGTGGAGTATCTGTGTGGAGTATCTGTGTGTAGTATCTGTGTAGTATCTGTGTGTAGTATCTGTGTGTAGTATCTGTGTGCAGTATCTGTGCAGTATCTGTGTGCAGTATCTGTGTGCAGTATCTGTGTGTAGTAGTGTAGTAGTATTCAGTAGTAGTACACAGTAGTACTGACATCAGTGGAGCACCAGTCCTGGATCATGGAGATGATGTGAGTCAGTTTCATCTGCAGAGTGAACGCAGCCTCCCACTCAGGCTCCATCTCTATGTGCTGTCCCACCTGTCTCACCACAGGGTCCATACCCTAAAGAGACAGACAGGGTCAGAGACAGACAGACAGGCTGTACCTGTCCAGGTGAGTGTCTCCAGGTGTGTGTCTTACCTGCATACACTTGAGCAGCTCCAAAAAAGCATCAAGACCTTCTAGAAACTTCAGTCTGAGCTGATCGCTCCACTCAGAGGGACGACTGATCAGGACGTACCTGCAGAGACACACAGAGACACACAGACGCACACAGAGACACACACAGAGACACACACAGACACACACACACAGAGACACACAGACACACACAGACACACACAGAGACACACAGACGCACACAGACACACACAGAGACACACAGACGCACACAGACACACACAGAGACACACACAGAGACACACACAGACACACACACACAGACACACACAGACACACAGAGACACACACACAGACACACACAGACACACAGAGACACACAGAGACACACACAGAGACACACAGAGACACACACACAGAGACACACACACACAGAGACACACAGAGACACACAGAGACACACACACAGAGACACACAGAGACACACAGAGACACACACACAGAGACACACACAGAGACACACACACAGAGACACACACAGAGACACACACACACACACACACACATACACACACACACGCACACAGAGACACACACAGAGACACACACACACACACGCACACAGAGACACACACAGAGACACACAGACGCACACAGAGACACACAGAGACACAGACGCACACAGACACACACAGACGCACACAGAGACACACACAGAGACACACACAGAGACACACACAGACACACACACACAGAGACACACAGACACACACAGAGACACACAGAGACACACACAGAGACACACACAGAGACACACAGAGACACACACAGAAACACACACAGAGACACACAGAGACACACAGAGACACACAGAGACACACAGACGCACACAGAGACACACAGAGACACACAGAGACACACACACACACACATACACACACACACGCACACAGAGACACACACAGAGACACACAGACGCACACAGAGACACACAGAGACACACAGAGACACACAGAGACACACAGAGACACACACAAACACGTTGCTACTTGTGGAACTGATGTACACAGTAAAACTGGTGTATAACTGGTTTATAAACTGGTGTATAACTGGTTTATAAACTGGTGTATAACTGGTTTATAAACTGGTGTATAACTGGTTTATAAACTGGTGTATAACTGGTTTATAAACTGGTGTATAAAGGAATAGAACCGGTTCTAACTTGAGGTCTCCGATGAGGCTCTGGACTCGTCCGAACTTGAAGGCCTGCTGTGCCGTGTAGCGGTCGAACTGGAAGCGTCCCTGCAGGTCTCTGTGGCGAAGGTGATCCACAAACGTTCTGATGATGGTCGTCATCAGGTTCTCCTCCACCATCAGCATCCGGGCCTGAAACGCACACACCCGATGATTTATCACGAAACGTACAGAACTGTGTGAACACAACACGGTTTTGAAACTGGTAGAACTTTAAAGAAACAACGGGAGTATTTCTTTATGACAAAAACAGTGTTTGATTGTTTTGACATTACGAGAACACACACTCCTGGTCACACAGCTACCTGGAGATCAATATGTTCATATGATCGATCATTATAGTTTGTACATACGAGTGGTCAGAGGTGGTAAAGTACACACATTCTGTACTCAAGTAGAAGTACAGATACTTGATTAAAGTGATAGTTCACCCAAAAATGAAATTTCACTCCATGTCTACTCACACCTGTGCTGATGTGAGGACAGGTGAAGATCTGCACGAGGATCAGGTCTGAGGGGCTGCAGCTGACATTTAGACTAAAAACATGGTGGAAATGGCGTCTTTCTGGGTCACATTTTAATGTGGCGGCTTACAGACACTTGGATCACACGAGCAGCACGGAGACGTTCTGTGTTCTTCTTTTACATTTTCAAACTGGTCACTTCAGCTGTTCTGGATTTGTCTGCAGTTCAGTTTTCTGCTGAAGCTCCAGGAGTTTTATGAACTTCATCATCCTCACATCAGAACAGGAGGAGGAGACACTGAGGGACATTTGTTTTTGGGTGAACTGTCTCTTTAAATAAAGGAGTAGAAGTATTGAGTTAACTCATTTACTGCAGTGAAAAAGTTCAGGTTCTGAAAATGTCCTCAAAGTATAAAAGTGACACGTTGTCCTCTAAAGGTTTTTGTCTTGGCACTTCATTTTCATCATGTTATGTCTTTTCGTTATGTCCTCTATGTCTTTTCCGTCTCTTCCCGTCCGTCCTGTCTGATGTCCTCTGATGTCTTTTCTGTGTCTTATTGTTTCGTCCGTTCAGGTTGAAGTCAGTCTTGATGTCTGAAGGCGGCGCACAATGATGAGAAATAACAATAATCAATAATTCACCTCTGAGTCACTCAAACTAAAGTAACGAGTCTGTTTAGAAAACATGAGGAGAAAGTTCAGATACCTGAAAACTATCCTGAAGTTCACTAACTAAATATTTGTACTCAGTTACTTCCCTCCTCTGTACGCAGATGTGTTGGTGAGTTGTAAGAAAAAAAAGATTTGATTTAAAACCATTTTCATCACATCTGAGAATCACATGATAAATCTGTTGGAAGTGATGGAAGCAGATCGTTCATGAAGCTCTGATCAGCTGCAGTGAAGAACATTCATGTCTCACCTCCAACAAACACAGTCAGACTCAACTCACCAGCGACGGGACGGTGAATATTTGTACTGACAGGTCAGTGATGGAGAACTCACGGTCGTGGTCGTCTCTCACGTAGTCGCGCTGCAAGCGTTCATAACTCTACCGGCAGGACAGACAGGCAGAGAGACAGAC
>NC_139330.1:110000-112500 GCF_056507025.1 Lutjanus erythropterus
CAGAGAAAGGAGGACAGAGAAGACAGAGGAAAGTTACAGCTGCAGCTCACTGACAGCAAAAATGAAACGTGCGTCCTGATGAGACGTATTGATACGTTAGAGCTGCGCCCGTTTGTTTCTGATTCATGGTCATCTTTTTACTGATGCAGGTCGTCTGAACCGATGATCTAACACATGAAAGTCTGATGCATCAGACGCATGAGCGAATCGTTACAGCCCTACGTTACACTGTGAGTGTGTGTGTGTGTGTGTGTGTGTGTGTGTGTGTGTGTGTGTGTGTGTGTGTGTGTGTGTGTGTGTGTGAGTGTGTGTGTGTGTGTGTGTGTGTGTGTGTGTGTGTGTGTGTTGGGGGTTACCTGCAGGAGTAGGTGGGTTCTCCCACCTTGAACACGTGTCCACACAGCGGTGACGGCTGGTTCTTCTCCTGCAGGAGGGCGAGGCCTGAGGCAGGCTCCTCCCCCAGCAGAAGCCACTCCAGAGGAGCCAGGAGGAGCAGCTGACAGGCCAGCTCCTCCCGCTGCTCCTCCCTCTGCTCCTCCTTGCTGTTGCTGCCTCCGCTCGGACCGAGGCAAAGGATTCTGGGTACGTAGACGGCCAGGTGACGGTACACCTCCTGCTGCAGGTCGGCTGCCGCCAGCCACCGCTGAGGAAGACGAGGAGGAAGAGGAGAATTAATCAGTTGATTGTTTCATTTATTGATACAGTTTTTTTCTGGAAACTCGAAAATACTTAATGATTCATGTGGTGAGAAAAGTACAGTATTCCACAGTGTACTGCAGTATTCCACAGTGTACTGCAGTATTCCACAGTGTACTGCAGTTCTCCACAGTGTACTGCAGTTCTCCAGTGTACTGCAGTTCTCCACAGTGTACTGTAGTTCTTCACAGTGTACTACAGTTCTCCACAGTGTACTGCAGTTCTCCACAGTGTACTACAGTTCTCCACAGTGTACTACAGTTCTCCAGTGTACTGCAGTTCTTCACAGTGTACTGTAGTTCTTCACAGTGTACTGCAGTTCTCCAGTGTACTGCAGTTCTTCACAGTGTACTGCAGTTCTCCACAGTGTACTGCAGTTCTCCACAGTGTACTGCAGTTCTCCACAGTGTACTGTAGTACTCTGTCCTGTGTGTGTAGTCGTGTCCTCAGTGATCAGCAGCTTAATGAGCTCACAGTTACTTTGTGTCCTGCTGAGGCTCAGTGACACACTGACCTGGATAACAACTGACAACACCCAGCTAACAGTGAGCTAACTCCATGCTAACACTCAGCTAACACTCAGCTAACACTCAGCTAACACCCAGCTAACATTCAGCTAACAGTGAGCTAAAATTCAGCTAACAGTGAGCTAACACTCAGCTAACAGTGAGCTAACTCCATGCCAATACTGAGCTAACACTCAGCTAACACTCAGCTAACAGTGAGCTAACATTCAGCTAACAGTGAGCTAACATTCAGCTAACAGTGAGCTAACACTCAGCTAACACTCAGCTAACAGTGAGCTAACAGTGAGCTAACATTCAGCTAACAGTGAGCTAACATTCAGCTAACAGTGAGCTAACAGTGACCCGACAGTGACCCGACACCATGCTAACAGTGAACTACATTAAGCTGGTGTCCTGAACACACCGCGACAGATCAGCACAGACTTGACTGAGTTTGGTGGATTTAATTCAAACTGACCAAAAACAAACTTTCTGCTTTTCTTATTTTATCCAAAACAGATCCAACAAAAATGAACTGTTTCATAATTACTACATTTATCATGAAATAAAGTTAAATACTGTGATTAATATCCACACCATGTTTATGAGGGATTCTCTCCAGTTCTACTGTCCAAGATAAAAGTAATAATAATAATTATTATTGTAATTATAATCAATCAGTTGTTTGATCTATAAAATGTCAGAAAATGGTGAAAAATGTCATTAAAAATGAGATATTGATATCATATTAATAATACACATGACATAAATAAAGCTAAAGATGAATTTGACTGATAGAATCATTTTTTACATATATCATGAAAATGATTTTTTTAATGTAAAAATTCCCTCTAATATCACAAATCATATCATAATATCAGTCAAAATAATCACAATCAGATTTATTTTTATTCTTTTTGCTGGACAAACATCTCATTTCTTGTTTTATCTGGATATTTTCAGGCTGTGAGATAAAATGAATCTCAGTACAAACATGTGATGATCTTATAGACCATGATGCACTGCTGTAGATCAAATACACCAACTGAAAAGAAATGAGTTCAAATGCGCTCAGTCTTTCACATCTGGATGTTGCGAGCCGATACGTCTCAGTCACATATCAAATATTGTCTTTTCCGAGATGCATGATATACTTTTGTTTTCAGCCGATACAGATAATCAATAATCACCTGCTTCTCATGGATGAATCTGATAAGATAACCAATAATTTCACATTTGTATTTTAATCATTAGTTCATATAATATATAGTTTGACCACAGCTGAAAGTTACAAAGCC
>NC_139330.1:117500-122500 GCF_056507025.1 Lutjanus erythropterus
TTTTATCTAGAACACACTCGGGGTTCTACAGAGAACCTTTTCATATTATGGAACAAAGAACCCTTGAGTTCCTGGTGTGTGAGGAGGTGGAGGAGGGGCCCAGGTTGACCTCTGACCTCTGGAAGGTGTCGGTGAGCAGGGCGATCAGCAGGTTCACACACAGGATGGACGATGACGCCAGAAACGTCCCACACAGCAGAGGAGCCATGACCTCGTCCACTGTCGCCATGGCAGCGTACTCGTACTCGTCCACCAGAGTGATGCGGTACAGACTGAAGAGCAGGCCGGAGACAGACTGCATGCTGGGAACTGTCGACGAGCCTGAGGGGAGGGAGGGGTCAGAGGTCAGTGTTAGATGAAATATTAATAAGACACACACACACACACACTGACCTCCGAACATGATCCAGAAGCTGCAGGCATACGGAACGAAGATCTCAGCGTACAGGAACAGGAAACACATCACGTCCCCGACGATTTTCCCCAACATGACGATGAACGGACCCATCAGCCTGCGACATTCGACATCATCAGCATCATCATCCTCACTTTCACTGAAAAACATCTGACATTTCTGCATCTGAACCAAATGATGCAGATCTGCAATGATTTCTTGATCAACCAGTTAGTTGTCAACTGAATATCTGTGAACAAAACAAGACACCTGAGGACGTCATCTTGAACATTTTCTGACATTTTATGAACCAAACAACTGATCGATTAATGGAAACAATTATTGCCAGATTGATCACTAGTTGAAAAATGGATCGTATTCAGTCGTATTCTGAGCCGACAAGATCCAAGATGTTTGGACACCTGGCAACCTTGAGCTCCTCTGTTGTCATGGCAACAGTGAGGTGATGGAACCTGAGGTGTAGATTTTTACAGATAACAACATTAACACATTTAGACAACATGTTGTAACTGCAGTGTTTCCCCTGTCTTGTGTGTGTGTGTGTGTGTGTGTGTGTGTGTGTGTGTGTGTGTGTGGACCTGAAGGCTCTGACGTGCTTCATCAGTCGCAGCCAGAGGAAGATGATGGTGATGGAGAACAGACGCAGGCTGGTGGTGTGAAGGAGGATGGACGGACGAAACACGTCGGCCATGTGGACAGTGAACGACACCGTCAGTAGAGAGTACACCAGCCAATCAAACACGTTCCTGACAGCACACACACACACACACACACACACACACACACACACACACACACACACACACACACACAGAGTTTTATCTCAAAAATGCACCTTTATTCATTTAGTTTAATGAGTCTGTTAAAATCAGCTGCTTTATTTACATAATATGATTTTGTGTGCATGATTTGTGTGTGTGTGTGTGTGTGTGTGTGTGCGTGTGTGTGTGCGTGTGTGTGTGCGTGTGTGTGTGCGTGTGTGTGTGCGTGTGTGTGTGCGTGTGTGCGTGTGTGTGTGCGTGTGTGTGTGCGTGTGTGTGTGCGTGTGTGTGTGTGTGTGTGTGTGTGTTTACCACAGGTCTCGGCTGTAACGTCCTCTCATTCTGTGAATCTGTCTGTTCTGATCTGAAAGGAAAACATTCTCCTGTGCGCGCACACACACACACACACACACACACACACACACACACACACACACACACACACACACACACACGCACACACACACACAGATGTGTGAATGTCAAACATCTCCAGTCTCGATGCTAAGTTAAACTTTCACTGCATCACTACACTGAACTTCCCTTTAAACCCATTCTTTCCTACCTGAGGCCACATGGGATGTGAGCAGCGCAGGTCGTTATGGATACGGCCTTCGGCCCACCGCTGCCAGAGGCGGAGCCTCTTCCTCGAACGCAGGATGTCCTGCACCTCCCTCATAACCTCCTCCAGAGTCAACAGGAGCGCCACGACCACGAGGGCGACACGCCACCAGTCCTGAGACAGACAGGTAAAGACAGACAGGTAAAGACGGACAGGTAAAGACAGACAGACAGACAGGTAGAGAGAGAGAGTGAGCCACAGACTGAAAGACAGACAGGTTACCTGGGGGAGGACATAACGATCAGGCGAGTCTCGGTGGACAGACACAGAGATGGCAACAGTCGTCCAGGAGACATTGAACAGGAAGTTGAGAATGAGGAGAAGCCACGCCCCGAGCCTATCGGCAGCACAGACAGACAGACATATAGGGACAGGTTCAGACAGGTAGAGCACTGACCTTTCACCTGGGAGTTTGGTCATGTAAAATAAATCTAACCAATCAGAGAGCAGTTTACCTGCCATAGAGTTTCCATTTGACCTGGATCAGTTTGAGAAAGACTGGATTCATAATGAGGTCTAGTTTCTCCTCCTGGACAACGACCTCCAGCTGACATCACACGGAGCGTCCATGGAAACACGTTATATGTAAGAACAATACAGGTAACTGTTCACTGTACCCTCTGGACAGTACACCGTGTACCTTTACACTGTACCCTCTGGACAATACACCGTGTACCTTTACACTGTACCCTCTGGACAGTACACCGTGTACCTTTACACTGTACCCTCTGGACAGTACACCGTGTACCTTTACACTGTACCCTCTGGACAATACACCGTGTACCTTTACACTGTACCTTGTACAATATAACACAGTCCAGTATGACAGAATGCAGTTCATTTAACTCCACACTGAACTGAACTACAGGTACACATACTTCCTGTGATTCTGAAACTTACCGGAGACGTCGGCTCATTGACAGCTGCTCCTACAGAACACAACAGACAGTCAGTGAGTGAGACAGTACTGTACCATGAGTACTTTATTACTGTCAGTTAAAAAAAAAAAAAAGCCACAACAGCTTCAGCAGTAAAACTGAAAAATGAATCATGTTGAGTCAGTAGAGTCAGTCAGTAGAGTCAGTCAGTCAGTAGAGTCAGTCAGTCAGTCAGTCAGTCAGTAGAGTCAGTCAGTAGAGTCAGTCAGTCAGTAGAGTCAGTCAGTAGAGTCAGTCAGTCAGTAGAGTCAGTCAGTCAGTAGAGTCAGTCAGTAGAGTCAGTCAGTCAGTAGAGTCAGTCAGTAGAGTCAGTCAGTAGAGGTCACTGTCTTGCACTGGGATACAGGAGGACCAGGGCAGAACCAGTGCATGGCCAGGTAAGCATGGTTCTGGTTCCAGCACGTATTGGTACTATAAAAAGAAGTAGTACTGCAGTAGCAGTAGTATTAGCAGTGTTACCTTGCAGGTGGGTCTGAGATGTGTGTGGTTCTGGTTCCAGCAGGTTCAGGTAGTAGTACTGCTGTCTGGTCATTTTGTCTGTAACATGGAACTGACTGAGGGCCAGCTGGGCCTGAACAGAACATGCAACCATATTCATCAACACCAGGATACAACGTGTTCTGTTCTGTTCTCTGCTGTTCTGTGCTGTTCTGTTCTCTGCTGTTCTGTTCTCTGCTGTTCTGTTCTGTTCTCTGCTGTTCTGTTCTGTTCTGTTCTGTTCTCTGCTGTTCTGTTCTCTGCTGTTCTGTTCTGTTCTGTTCTGTTCTCTGCTGTTCTGTTCTGTTCTGTTCTCTGCTGTTCTGTTCTGTGCTGTTCTCTGCTGTTCTGTTCTGTTCTGTGCTGTTCTGTTCTGTTCTGTGCTGTTCTGTTCTGTTCTGCTGTTCTGTTCATCTTCACATAGAGAAACAACAATATTGAAAAGTTGGCTTTTCACAATGTCTTTCTCTGGACCAATCAAAGGCCTGCTATCTATCAAGAGGCGGGATATAGTTACCACTGGACTCATCCGACCAATCAGAGCAGTTATGCAGAGCTGTCCATCAGAGTCCTTCACCCCTGCCTTCGCCCCGAGCTCCAGCAGTACCTGAGCTGCTTCACTGCGCTCTGAAAACACCACAGACACAGTCAGTACTGATCCAGTGATGACATCAGTGGTGACAAAAGTGGTCACCTAAGTAGTGATGTCAATGGTGATGTCACAACACTGTCAGTAGTGGTGTCAGTAGTACCCAGGTTGGCGGCGAGCTGCAGTGGTGTCCTGTGTTTGTAGTCGGTGCAGCTGATGGAGGCTCCGGCCTGCAGTAACAGTCTGATGGAACCAACAGCATCATATTTGGCAGCGTAGTGAAGAGGAGTCTGCTGGTCCAGAAGAGTCCGAGCCTCAGGGTCCGCTGAGGACAACACACACACACACACACACACACACACACACACACACACACCTATTGATCAGGGTCTATAGATCTCCTCTGATCTGATCTGTTTGTACAGCTCTCATGAGTCTTTGCCCCAAGTGCACAATCAAAACTTTATTGGAGTCGTAGTTTTCGGCAGCAGATCTTCAATTATCCCTGACTCTGTTTACTGAAAGACAATCTCCCTGAGGCCAGAGACCCGGGCACAAGACGATCAGAGGATCAGAGGACTAGAGGACCAGAGACCTGCTTGAAAATGGGGCAGGACTTTGACTTTTCTTTTGATCTAAACACCACAGTCTTGGATGGATTATGAGACAAGTAAAAGTCCCCCGATCCCCAGACTGAAAGAAACACCGAACAACTAAAACCCACATCCATCTATAACTACAGTACCCATGAGCCTCAGCAGCTGTGGTCTGACTCCAGGTAAGGCAGAGAGTCACCCCCACACAGACCTTTTCGTTCCAGCAGGAACTGAACCATGTCCTGGTAGTCCAGTGCTGAGGCCACGTGAAGCACGGTGACTCCAAAGTGATCCGGTCGGAGGAGGTCTGCACCCCGGTCCAAGAAGAACCGCATTACATCCACACTCCAGGCCCTGGAGATCTGAACACACCAAACATACACCACTAACTACATGAAAGTTGCTATGAGTGACACGTCTCGCTTCACTCTCATCTCTGTGGAGAGCTGCACATGCTCAGTCCACATCGCTCCACCAGGAATACAGTACCAAGGTGGTTTTCTTGTTTTCTGAGTTGGCCCAGGGCCAAGTCAACTAATCAGGTGGCTAGCTTCATTGTTCATCAGGCTAACAAATAGCTAACCGCTGTCTGTCTATCAGCT